>NC_067201.1:19247500-19377500 GCF_000699445.3 Schistosoma haematobium
TAGTGACTAAAAGTCTTAGAAACTTACAAGACTTGTAGGATGGAAAATTAATTTAAGTGATTAAGATAATAACTTACATATGTTCTTCTAATCCTGTTATAACATGTAAATAAATTTTTGAATAATCACACCCGACTGCGTTAATTGCTGGAGCAAAATCTAAAAATAGCCGACCCATACATTTCGGTCCATGTGTACTATTGGGAAAAAAATATCCATGAGTAATAAAAGGTAAATATGTATTCAGAAGAACGACGAACAAACCTACTATTTCATTTCTGTTAAAGCCGAGGCCAAATGTTGATGTATACTAATGGTTTGAAATAATATGTCTCTTAAATTGACGAGTTTGTTCAAGAATGATCTACGAAAGAGAGGTGGTCGTATTAAGTACATGAAATTACAAGTGAAGTAGAGGCTCCAGGTTAATCATAAACACTGACAATAACTGAGATAGTTCACTAACTTGTCTTAATTCACCTTCTAAAACATGTTGTATAATCTTATGAAGATAGATCCGAATAAACAGGTAGATAATATATTCGATTTCTCACCTCGTTTTGAAAGTTTTGTAAGTGTATCAACGAACTTTCATCAGTAGTGGAGTTACCCTTCTCATCTACAAGTAAATTTATTAGTGACAGAAAAATACCTGAACTGGTAGCATATGTTACATAGTTACTAGGAAACCAGCCAACGAATCCATTCAAACTACCTTCCCACCAACCACCTTCTAATTGTTTCAAAACTCTTAGTACGTCGCCTTTTTTAAATGAAAGCTATCAGCAAAATAAAAAGTATGAGTAAGATTAAAAGAAAATAAGATGAGGTTATAGCAAAAACATCTGAAATAATGAATGAATGGATAGATAGAGTTTAGATTTTAACCATTCGACTTTCTACCACTGGGTGGAAAGTTAGAAACTCGCTTCATTGACTTAATAACGTTTAGTAGTATTGTAATGAACGAGAACACAGGTGGGGACGATCAGTGCATTTTAATACAAAACTACAGAATCTCCTGGTAAAATATGAGAACCATGCATTGAATACTTGATTTGCGAAATTCTAGCATTTGTCCTTCAAATTATGCGTGATTCTTCCAAGTCATAATTTCTTTTCTATTTTCGTTTTTGTTTTCTTCAAGTCGACCCTCATAGCCTTCTGCTGCCATGCATCACTCTTCTGATTGGTGTTACATACTACTTATATTTGTCGATATAAGTAGCATAAACTACAGTATTTCTAGACCTCAAAATGTAGATATCAATCATTATTTTACATAATAAACAATGAATAAATACATGTGTTAATGCTTAAAAGTAATTAACAATCACATAATTGATCAGTTGGTATGCAAAATGATGGAATTGGACAAAGTTAATAGCAACCTAGTAACTAGTGAGAAAAGATCTTACAAGACATGAATTACGAATATGGTCAGATTTAATTTCGTTGTACCCTATTTAAGCCCTTGTTTGTGTATTTTTATTCAAACGACAGATAGTTAACTGCCAAATAGGTGGACTGGGGAATATGTTCTAGTCCTATGGTTATAAAATTAATGGTGCTTATGTTAAAAAATGGCATCAGTCCAATAGATTAATGTTTTGGTTTCAACAATGAAAGATATTCAGTATCCTCCATAATAGTATGGAAGACAAATGAAGTCAAGTGATTGTTGGTCTGCCATGGTACTGCATCTCCTAACGTTGCTGCACTGCCTTGTGTATTAGACCTTTAGGTCGAAGGCTCCGGATGAGGCCCCCTAAGAAGATCACCAGCATCGGTTTTGGCACCCAGGCAATATTACAGCCCTCACACAAATCAAGTGAGTTGTATGGCGCATATGTATTCGGTGCCCCTTTGTACCAATATGTGTTCGAATAAATAAATAAAAATAAACAATCACAGCAACAGTGGACCTAGCTACCACAGAATTTGGATTAGGATGCACTGACCGCTGATTTTAACCAGCCTATTTCTTCGTTGCTCACTAATCTTACTAGGAGTAGGAATGTGTGCATGTGATCTTTAGTGCTTAGTTAGAGACTCGCTTTTAGTGTTTGAGTCGTGGCCTCTGCAGCACACAGATTCATTGCCTGGTATCGTCCCTGGTTTTATTATAAGCTTGTGGTTAGCTATAGGGATTTTCGACTTATTACTAGTCCCTGAATAAAGACCTCTACTAACTGTACTTGTGGCTATAGTGTTAGTAGTAGTGGCAACGCTAATTCTGTGCATGTTACTAAATAGACTGAATTAGATGTAAGAAAATTTAAGGATGTACACGATGTAAGGTTGTAAAGAGAAAAATAATAAAAATAAGTGAAAATATGCTACACAAGAATAGTATCTGAAAAACACTTAAAATTGCGATGTCACCACCTTTCGACGTTCTAATAAGTAACTTCGCGTAGGTTCAGTAACACCCCAAGTGAACGAACGTGTGTATGTTGCGGTTGCAGTTACTAGTCAGTCAGTCAGCTACAACGTAGGACTATGCACATATTACACACAAGTTGCCACACCTCATTAGCACAAGATGAACACCAAATTCATAGTGGTCACTTAAGTGGTAGTAATATATAATATTGTGTAAAAGGACATAGTACAGGAAGAAAGATATAAAATAATTTTAATCTCACAGCTCAAGGGAAGACAGAGTGTATAAACCTACGCCATTGTGATCGATTCTGAGCCATATCACTCAGTCCCCAACTATTGATCACGATAGTCACGCGGTCCCCAACCAAGCAGTCTGCATCTACTAACATAGCTGGGACCAGAAGTTAGTGACTTCAAGCACTGATGCCACGTTTTGGTTTGGCCGACCTTAACTTTCTTCCAACTATCCCCAACACTGGTCAGCATTATGCGTCGTAGTAATCGGTGTTCAGGCATGCGTAACACGTGGTCCGACCATCTCAGTCGACGTACATTTACAACCTCGTCAATTGATTTACCATAAGTCCCTAATACCTTGCGTCTAACCTCACTATTACATAACCGGTGATCCCAGCAGATGCGAGCAATATTCCCAAGACATCTGTGGTCGAATACTAGTAACCTGCGAATATCTTCTACCCTGAATGACCACATTTCTCAGCCTTAAATTAGAACAGAACGAACTACCGCGCAGTATACTCGTCCTTTAATTGATAGACGGATATCTCGCCTTTGACAACGGGCACGTAAGTTGGTAAAAGCCAAACGAGGTTCCTGAATCCGTGCAGAGATTTCATCAGACACCAACCCATTAGGGTTGATCAGACTTCCAAGATAAGTGGAGTTTTCGACACATCTGACTAGTTCACTCCCTATCCTTGGTTCAGGTGTTAAGCAGGCCATTGATGAAGAAACAATTTGCATTTAGGGGGGAGCGCACTTCAAGCCTTTTGACATCGTTGCTCAGTGCCACCAAAAGACTCAGCATTTTATTAGCGTCTTCACCAAACTAGGCGTTAAAAAATCACCATAGAACTTTAAAGCCTAGCTCTCGAATGGTAAAAAAGCTGAGCAAAAATAAAACAACTAACCTCATCGGTATGTTGACGGTTATAATCATATAAAGCACAGACAAGCAATTGCTTTTGTGACATTTATAAAGTAACATTGAGATTCCGATAAATTAAAAATAGGCTTCGTCTACAACCCGAAGTTTGGAAGACCATTATGTAGCGGATCGCATCAGGTCAGGAGGTATTTTGTGTACTAGTGGGGCATGCAGCGTGACGTCAGGAGGACTGGAAAAAAGAACAGACAAGGTGATTTGACGACCTGGAGAGCGCACAAAATTTGCTCACACTTATTGCAGATAGCCAATATGGGCAATATGTGACTTACCATTCTTGCGTTGACCGCTACTGACCTACACTGCCTTCAATAGCCAATGTAGACTTTCATTGTCAGTGTATGAATTGCTTTAAGAATGATTTGAGATTATATTTCAGCATTATCTCGTTGTCACTACAATTTGTCCAGTTGAAGTGATTTCGTTTTCACTGATACCAGCTTGAGAGTTAGGTTACATCTCAAAACCACCTGATACAAAAGTAACAGTATTTCAGAAAGAGATTTTGTGTTGTAAGGACAGAAGGCCTACAGCCTTTGCTATTCCTTTTCTAGTATGCTTCTGTGAGTATCCAGTCTTCTATTGAAAGGGTCAATTGAAGATGTGAACACCACAGTTTCGGGCAACAGGTTCCAAGAATTAACGACTCAGTGTGAAAACCTGTATGCCACTGGTATTTTGTTCGTTTTTTGGCTTTTCTACTCGCCTACTTCGTCCTCTGAGATGTGGGAAGAAAAATAGAAGATATGTAAAGTCCGAAATTATCTCTTGGTATTCTATACATCAAAATTAGATCACCTCTTAGTTTGTGATACGACTGAGTATGGTAAACCCCGGAGTTATGGAATTGCAGGAATAGGCCGCCCTCTGTACGTTTTCCATGATATCTGAATCTCTCTTTAAACAGGAGCCTGCAGTCTGGATGCAGTTCTCAAGCCTAGTCCTCACTAAGGTTCCGTATACTGTATTGAACATGGTAGTATCTAACTTAGTAAATGTCCGTCTTAAAGCTTAGAGGGTTATAAACCCCTTAGCTGCGATCTTCCGGTAATGGGCCGTGACTTACTGCCACCCAAAGATCCTTTTTAGACCGGACCACGGGTACTGGCACTTTCCCCATACTGTATTCATTTAACTTTGTATCCCCAAGTTGCACGAAGGCACACTTGGGTGCGTTCGTAGACATTAGCTACCCTTCAGACTAGCGAATCAGAATATCTAAGTCTGCCTGAAATTCCCATGCGTCGGAGTCTCCTGTTATTTCACGCCAGATGTTTTACATCATCAGAGTATAGTAGCGAGACTCAACTATACTTAGGAGTTCATTTACATACTGTGTAAAAAATAAATGACCTAGAACCGAGCATTGTGATATTCAACTGTCTCCAGGTGCAGCACTTCGAATTGACTCTTACTTTCTGTCTACGACCCACGAGGAAATCTGTTATGTCCGAGTGGAGATTAAATTACAGGTAACTCCCGAGGACTATTAATGGACTAATATTCTATAAATATTCTTATTGTATAATTATTCAACAATTACATTACATATATTTATATTCCTCTTATTATAAGCTTTATTTTGACCTATAACTTATTATTGTACGATTTACGGTTCTTAAGTTATGTTCAGCTTATTAACTACTGCCTCCCACATCCACAGCCACTTTTTGGGCTTATTTGTGTACAAATATTATTTCCTATTTTATGGTACGTTGAGGTCTGTGTGATGGATATATAAACGAAGTATGCCTGAAATAAACGATCTGCTCTGATTCGGAAGCTGGTATCTTGTTCTGGACTCAAGTGGGAGGGCTCGTAGGACATAGGACCAATAAGGACACTAAACTGCCCACACCGGTTAAACGTCATTGGTTGGCCTAGTGTGAAGATTCGTATAAGTCGTATCCGGATTGGTCGATAGGTCGCGTGGTAGCAAAACAAGACATCCAAGGTCATAACAATTGGCGACGGGGTGGAGAAAAGTTTTGAACCCTCAACTTCAAGGTCATAACAATTGGCGACGGGGATTTTGGCAAAAACAAAATAATTGGGAGACGCAAGGTCATAACAACTGGCGACGGGGATTTTGGCAACAAAGAAATAATAATAATACAAGTGGTGACTCAGATTTTGGAAATAAATTAGCTGTATAATTGCCGGTGATTTTTGGAGCTAATATTATTGGCAAAAAAGAAATGTCGATTTCTTTCGAACAGTTGCGGTTAATATTACAGCACCAGCAGAAGATGTTTGCCTTGCAACAAGAGCTATTTATAACAGTTTTGGGCAGACTTTGCATTCAAGCAGAAAATAAGAAATCTATATATCATGCAGATAATGGTGCAGTAATGGACATTTCAGAAGCATATCCTGTGCAGGATTCAAATCCCTCTATACCAGAAGGGAAACGTAATATTGGTAACGTGTCCAGCTCAGAGCAAGAAAATATTGTGTTAAATGCACATGAAGTTGTGACAATACCAGATGATCAGAAGCCAGATCCTGTAGATGATGTCCAGAGTCCAGAATCAAATGAAACACTACTGGTACTGTCTAGCTGCGAAAATAAACGTCAGCTCGAACAAAATTGTGGTCCACGTGCTACTAGTCGAGAAAGCTATGGTGACTCGTATTCAGAAAATAACTGGAGCAACACGATGAACAAAATTGTACCAGATGTTACTCAAAATCACCGGAAGACAGAATTTTATATTGAGTCAACTTATCCCATTTCTAATGACAGTGTGCCAGATATTGATTCTCAGAATAATGCATATGATTTTGATGAAACTTCTTATAACAATGAGGGAAATATGTCAGCTGAGTCGAATGATGGCCAAAAATCTAATTTAATTCTGTTAGACGTTGACTTTCTTAATGACTCGTTATCTGCTAACGAGATCCATAATGAATTTGAAAATAATGAACTCAGATCAAAGGTCGTTCATCATCATCTAGTCATTTTTAGTGGATTCTCCAGTCAATACAAGAAACATGGTTTAAATAAAGTCCTACTAGTTGTAATTTGGAGCCATAAGGACCCAACATTATTTCGAGGAGGAGGAGAATGTTGAGGAATTTAAAGTCACATATAATTTTTTTTAATCAGAATCTAAAGTTGGAATTTTCAAAAAAAAAAGGGGAGGTGTTATGTCCGAGTGGAGATTAAATTACAGGTAACTCCCGAGGACTATTAATGGACTAATATTCTATAAATATTCTTATTGTATAATTATTCAACAATTACATTACATATATTTATATTCCTCTTATTATAAGCTTTATTTTGACCTATAACTTATTATTGTACGATTTACGGTTCTTAAGTTATGTTCAGCTTATTAACTACTGCCTCCCACATCCACAGCCACTTTTTGGGCTTATTTGTGTACAAATATTATTTCGTATTTTATGGTACGTTGAGGTCTGTGTGATGGATATATAAACGAAGTATGCCTGAAATAAACGATCTGCTCTGATTCGGAAGCTGGTATCTTGTTCTGGACTCAAGTGGGAGGGCTCGTAGGACATAGGACCAATAAGGACACTAAACTGCCCACACCGGTTAAACGTCATTGGTTGGCCTAGTGTGAAGATTCGTATAAGTCGTATCCGGATTGGTCGATAGGTCGCGTGGTAGCAAAACAAGACATCCAAGGTCATAACAATTGGCGACGGGGTGGAGAAAAGTTTTGAACCCTCAACTTCAAGGTCATAACAATTGGCGACGGGGATTTTGGCAAAAACAAAATAATTGGGAGACGCAAGGTCATAACAAAATCCTTAATCCATTTTGGGAGAGGTCTGACAATGTCTTGATTTTTCAGCTCCAAAAGCAGTCTATTTATTGTTACCTTATCAAATGCCTTGCTGAAGTCTATGCAAACAACGTCCACTGGTTCTCCATTGTCTAAAGCCTCTATCTATTGCTCCCCTGTTATAAGAAGGTTTGGTGTGCAAGAAAAACTTTTTCTAAAACCAAGTTGTTCACTGTTTAACAAGTTGTTGTTTTCCATGAATGTCATTATGGTCATTTTGACCATTTTTCCCATCATTTTAACTATGATACTGTTGAAGATGACTGGTCTGTAGTTTGATGGAAGTTGTCTTGGTCCTGTTCTATGTATCAGAGTGACAATAGCATCCTTCTAGTCTGTAGGTAACACACCTTGGCTAAACGGCACACTGAATATCGCGACCAGTGGGGCTGCAATATATTGGGCAATTTCTCTAAGGATTTTGGAATGTAGTTCATCTGGTCCTGCTGACGTTTCCATGTTTGTGTCGAGAGCCCTAAGTAAATCGTCTCGGTCAAAGTCCACGATGAGCAGGTGGTTTGTTGACTGTGTATTTTGGTCTAGTTCCTTGTCTAGAAGAGGTTTCTGAGTGAAACTGCCCCAAAATAGTTACTCATAGCCTCTGCTTTATCTTTCTCTATCATTTCAGATTCACTCTCTTCTTTAATTAACTCCGCCTGTAGCACTTATAGGGTTGCTGCCGGTCCCAAGCTTGGGTAAAGGAGGAGGGTTGGGCATGGGGTTAGCGTCCCCATCCCGTAGAAAACTAACTCGCTAAAAAAACGCTTACCAGAAAAAATAATTCAAACCATTTTAACTCTGCCCTGGGAGTTAGAAGGTCTTCATTTAGAAGAATTATGACGCTTCATGGTGAAAGCCGAGTTCCTTCGGAAGCCACAAGGCCGATGCCCCTTCTAACAACTAGAGCAAAAATTTTTATAGGTACATGGAACGTTCGAACAATGTGGGAAACCGGGAAGACCAGTCAAATATCAATGGAAATGAGGAGATACAACTTAGCAGTACGGGGAATCAGCGAAACCCACTGGACCCAAGCTGGACAGAAAAGGCTAGCTACGGGAGAGATGCTGCTATACTCCCGTCACGAAAAGGAAAATGCTCCACACACTCAGGGAGTCGCTCTAACGCTGTCCAAAGTAGCACGAAATGCACTTGTAGGATGGGAATATCAAGGATCCAGAATCATCAAAGCATCATTCAAAACAAAGAAGGAGGGGATCACAATGAATATTATCCAATGTTATGCACCCACCAATGATAGCAACGACGACAATAATGACCAGTTCTATGGGAGGCTGCAATCAATCATAGAGAAATGCCCAAGAAAGGACCTAACCATTCTGATGGGAGATCTAAATGCCAAAGTCGGAATAGACAACACCGGATATGAAGATATCATGGGACAACATGGACTGGGAGAGAGAAATGATAATATAGAAAGATTTGCAAATCTGTGTGCATTCAACAAACTGGCAGCACAATACACCTACACAAACGCATACACAAAGCCACATTGGTCTCACCAGACAACACCACAGAGAACCAGATAGATCATATTTGTATCAATAAGAAATTCCGAAGGACGATTGAAGATGTGAGACACAGAAGAGGAGCTGACATAGCTTCAGATAATCAACTGGTTGTGGCCAATATGAATCTGGAGAATCACTGGACAACTCGGGAAACAGCATTACAAAGGTTTAATACAGTCTTCCTTCGAGATACTGACAAACTCAATGAATTCAAGATAGCTCTCAACAACAGGTTTCAAGCCTTACAAGATCTACTGAAGGAAGAAGAAACTACTATGTAAGACAACTGGAAAGGCATCAAAGAAGCATTAACTTCAGTGTGTCAAGAGGTTCTGGGCCTAAAGAAACACCATCATAAGGAGTGGATCTCTATAGAAACTCTGGACAAGATCAAAGAAAGGAAGAACAAGAAGGCAGCAATTAACAACAGCTGAACACGAACAGAGAGAGTCCAAGCACAAGCTGAATACATAGAAGCAAACAAGCAAGTGAAGAAGAGCATTAAAGCCGACAAGAAGAAATACGTGGAAGAACTAGCAACGACGGCGGAAAAAGCTGCAAGAGAAGGAAATATGAAACAGCTTTATAATACAACGAAGAAACTACCAGGGAAATACAGTAAACCAGAGAGACCGGTCAAAGACAAAGAAGGCAAGCCAATCACTGAAATTCAAGAACAGCGGAACAGATGGGTAGAATACTTCGAGGAACTCCTAAATAGGCCGGCTCCAATGAATCCACCGGACATCGAAGCAGCACACATAGATCTTCCTATACATGTCAATCCACCAACTACGGAAGAAATTAGAATGGCCGTCAGACAAATCAAGAACGGGAAAGCAGCAGGACCCGACAATATACCAGCTGAAGCACTGAAGTCAGACATCGAAGTAACTACAAACACGCTTCACCTTCTATTCAAAAAGATTTGGGAGGAGGAACAAGTGCCGATGGACTGCAAAGAAGGGCACCTCGTCAAGATTCCAAAGAAAGGAGATCTGAGCAAATGTGAAAACTACAGAGGCATTACACTGCTGTCAGTACCAGGGAAAGCCCTTAACAGAGTGTTGCTGAACCGGATGAAAGATGCAGTAGACGCCCAACTTCGAGATCAACAAGCTGGATTCCGTAAGGATCGGTTGTGCACAGACCAAATTGAGACAATACGGATCACCGTCGAACAATCAGTTGAGTGGAACTCGTCACTATACATCAACTTCATTGATTATGAAAAGGCATTTGACAGTGTAGATAGGAGAAAGTTATGGAAACTTCTTCGACACTACGGAGTTCCTGAAAAGATTGTCAATATTATCCGGAACTCATACGACAGACTACAATGCAAAGTCGTGCATGGAGGACAGCTGACAGATGCATACCAAGTAAGGACCGGAGTCAGACAAGACTGCCTACTCTCTCCCTTCCTCTTTCTTCTGATGGTCGACTGGATTATGAAAACCTCAACATCTGAGGAAAAACACGGAATACAATGGACAGCTCAGAATCAACTAGACGATTTGGACTTCGCAGATGACCTAGCCCTCCTACCGCATACACACGAACAGATGCAGACAAAGACAGCCAGTGTGGCAGCAGTCTCTGCATCAATAGGCCTCAAAATACACAAAGGGAAAACCAAGGTCCTCAAATTCAAGGCGGAGAACAGCATTCCAATCACTCTTGATGGCGAAACTCTGGAAGATGTAGAATCCTTCACATACCTGGAAAGCATCATCGATGAACAAGGAGGTTCAGATGCAGACGTTAAGGCGAGGATTGACAAAGCAACGACAGCATTCCTTCAATTGAAGAACATATGGAACTCAAAACAACTTTCAAACAACATCAAAGTGAGAATCTTCAATACGAACGTCAAGGCAGTTCTACTGTATGGAGCTGAAACTTAGAGAACTACAACAACCACCATCAAGAAGGTACAAGTATTTATAAATAGCTGTCTACGCAAGATACTCAACATCCATTGGCCGGATACCATCAGTAATAGCCTTCTGTGGGAGAGAACAAACCAACTTCCAGCTGAAGAAGAAATTAGGAAAAGACGATGGAAATGGATAGGACATATATTACGCAAATCGTCAAACTGCGTTACGAGACAAGCCTTAACTTGGAATCCTGAAGGGAAGCGAAAAGGAGGAAGGCCAAAGAACACATTGCGTCGGATAATAGAAGCGGATATGAAAACGATGAATTACAACTGGACGGAGCTAGAAAGGATTGCTCAGGACAGGGTTGGATGGCGAATGCTGGTGAGCGACCTATGCTCCTTCACGAGGAGTAACAGGCGTAAGTAAGTAAGTAAGTAAGTCTCTTCTTTAATTAGGTTTGGAATCCAACGATGCATCATTGTTCTGTAATTTCTGTATGTAGCACACCATTAACTCTGTGGAGAACTTTTCCTTGCCACCCAGAGTGGTATGGGGATATATCCATTAGGTCATTGATCTCAGGAGTCATTCCTGAGTACCTCGTATCTTTTGACTAGCTTAGTGTGGATATGTTTTTTATAGTTTTGCACACCAGCATTTCATCTACTTCTGGATGTGTAATAAGACTTAGGTAAGAATCCTGTACAATAACCTCATTTTTCCTCTATGCTCTCCTGCTTTTCCTAAGCGTAGACTCTGTGACTCATCTCGGACCGGTTGCTCTCCCTCCAGAGGAGTTTTCGAGAATAAGAGGCGCTATTCGAAATGCCCTATAGATAATATACTTTACTATTTTCCAATAATTGTTGAAAGTCAGTATCAACCAATCTTGTGACGACGGGGCATTTTGGTGAGGCACACTCGTTCCCATGTAGTTTGGCCTACTGTAGCAAAGGGAGGCAGAATTACCCTTCCTCTGTGGTATCTCTTTTATAACCAAAATCAAAGTGATTATACATTGGTCACTACCCGTTGCTGACGTTCAACAATGGAATCCTTTGACTACATGCTGATCATTTGACAGTAAAGTAGAGTCTTTGTAATTTCTCGTCCTTCCAAACCCTTGAGGTTAGTTAAACGTTTAGTCAGTCGTAAACCTTTAATGCGACGGTTGTGTAGTTTGATGATGAGAAAACTTTGACATTTGTAGGCTTTTTTGTCATTTGACATTTTCATTGTTCCACTTACTGAACGTAAAAAACTCAAACACAAAACCTATGAATAATATGCTTCTCTTCCATTTAATTCTCTTTATAGCACCCCTTTACGTGGTATATATATATATAGAGAGAGAGACTCATTTATATAAGAAGAACAGTACTCACCTACCTTGAAGGGACAACATATTGTTACTATAGGTCTTAAACAGTATGACCGAAATCAGGGCATCTGACATTTTTAGTGATAGAACGAAATGGTATTATTAACAATGTTGGTACATTTCTGTTACGAAGTTCTTTTAGCGAAATTGACAAAACTCAAGCGGCTGACTCCCGTCACGTGAGCGGTTGCTTAGTATCTTTCCCCAATGACGAAGATGCAAAAAACCTTTGTGGTACAAATGAACGAACTGATTGTTCGAGGGGGTCTCAAGTTTAAAAAGTAGATAACTAACTCATTTCCGATAAGGGAAGTTTTTCTGCAATCCGATAGTATGTAAACGTTAGCTGATATGCCTTTGAATCAAGGATCCTTTCTCTGAGCCCTTGAGATTGAGTGGTACAGCATACAGGATGTTTTCAAACTTTGATTTGGATCATGAGGAAAATACTCTGGTCGGGAAAGGAGCAATGTCCACCGTTTCATCCATTTTCGATCCACTAGACCTAATTGCTTTAATATATCTTCCTGCTAAGCAACTCTGACAGGACTTTTGTAAATCACATTGGTTGAGACCAGTCTCTTAATGCTAATGTTTTATCCTTGTGGATCGATTGAGTTACATTTGTTTTCCTATGTCTCCGAAACAAGTCACGGTGTGGTGGCCTACTTATGGAACATACGTAGGCGCAAACTCTACAGCGTTCTTCTCTATAGAACGGCTGAGGTCGCACACATGAAGCCAGTAACTGTTTCTAGAGCCGGCATCAGTATTGAGTACCCGAGTTATTGAAGTTTTGAATAGAAATCTTTCACATATATTTGATAAGATTAACTTTTGTACGTGTCCCATGATGTTTTTGTACTATACGAAAAATACAGAGAGCAGGTATTCCACCTTTGTCGATAGTCGTCTAGACGCCATTCACCGGTTAACGCCTGTGGGATCCAATGAAAATCCTGCTGAGATAACGTCCACAAGTGTGGGCTACATAGCAGTTGATTACTTGATGTAACCAGACGTAATGTTCCAGTTTTAGGGCAAAAGAGAGAACACAGGAAAGCTGCGAAAGCTTTATCTACTGAAGGGAGTCAAATAACTGCAGATTGTATATTCTTTTTCGGGTGTAAGGGCGTGCTGTTGTAGGTCCTCTGTTTCACAGTGACATAGAGTATAAGAGTATAAGCAGCACCTCTTTCTGCTGATCTCAACATTTAGATGGTCCTACCTTCGTATAGTGTTACTTTGGACGTTGGAGAACTGTCCTCAAGTTGGCAATACGCCATACGAGTGTGCTGTTATGCACAATAATGTTATCAATGTATATTAGGCAGTTGTGTGGTTTCAGGCAGTGTAAAACTGTTTGTGTTAATTGTTTTAGGATGGCTGGGGCATCAGTTAGTCCGAAAGGCATCTGAAATTTGCGAAGTCCATTTGATACGACAAACATATTTTTATCACAATGGGTTTTGTGGAGATTTTTAGAAATTTCGCTGGTTGAAATCATGGGTCAATTGAAAATAGACCACCATGGAAAACCTGGAAGCACTGGACGGCCGTTTCGCCCTAGTATGGGACACATCAGCAGTGCGCATCCACGATCCCGCACCCCGCGAGATTCCAACCCAAGAACTATCAGTCTCGTGCTAGGCGCTTAACCAACTAGACTACTGTCAGGGCAGGTACACGTAGTTTTTACAGGTATGATCTGCAAATTACAATATTAGATTGTTTACAGCATACTTTCCAAGTAGTGTCATTAAATGAATAAAATCAACAAAAGTAAATAACAGTACATTCATGCAGATGTCCTGGAGTGTCATTGATTAGGTTTATACTTTAGTATTATACTGAGTACGGTCTTTAAAATATTTTCCAATGTGGCATCGCGTCCACGTTACACACCAGATTCAAGCTCAGAATAATTGGGTTAGAATTGTGGTCGTGCTAAGTATTTATGCAATACAACTTTTCAATTTAATAGTTGTTATAAAGTAGATTTGTAGAACGCTTGGTGTGGACTATAACCTTGAGGAAACACGTATGTCAAGATTTTTCAGGCGTCAAAGGCTCCATACATGTGCCCTCAGAGCAAGATTCTGAAAAAAAGCAAAGCAAAGGAGCAGCAAGGCACTTGG
This sequence comes from Schistosoma haematobium, assembly GCF_000699445.3. Classification (NCBI taxonomy): domain Eukaryota; kingdom Metazoa; phylum Platyhelminthes; class Trematoda; order Strigeidida; family Schistosomatidae; genus Schistosoma; species Schistosoma haematobium. The sequence goes on from NC_067201.1 coordinate 19,261,833, forward strand.
ATATGAACGCTTAACAATGCTTAACATTTTGTAGTGGAGTAGACAGAAGTATGATAAATTAATAGATTAAACTTGTGCTAGTTCTTGTTCCAAGATCTAAAGTCGAAAACCAGCAACAGCCTCCCATGGCATGAGAAGGGTGAATTTATACGCAACGTTTCCATGTCAACCTAATGTATCGCTCGGTGCAACAACGGTCATGTCTGCATTCATGTAATCATAGAATTTGTCATTTTATGATGTATTCTTTATTAAATAACTAGATTATGCTGTGAATTCTGCTCTGGTTGTAATTTTATGGCCAAAACAGCAAACATACACTACGCAATGGTAGCAGATTTCCGGCATTTCAATGTTAAGCTTGCTTTCGCTCACGACGCAATGAGTACATCCCCCCTTTTGCTGCTTTATGGTATATTTTTTAATAACAAATGAGTTCGACCATATGATAGACTTAGGTATCATAAGACTGTCAAGCAGACCATGGGCATCTCCGTTGCACATGTTCCCTAAAAAGGACAGCAACGGTTGGCGTCCAACTGGTGACTATCGATGTTTGGATGCAAAAACCACTCCCGAACGTTTACCGTTGCCCGACATTCACGACTTGATGGCTACCTTAAAAGGCACAATTGTCATTTTGAAAATCGACTTGGTTAAAGCTTATAACCAAATTTCAATGGCCACTGACGATATCCCAAAAACCGCAATCATTACTCCTTTCGGTCTTTATGAATTTTCGAGCATGCCTTCCGGCCTAAGAAACGCTGCTCAAACATTCCAAAGGCTCATAGATGACGTTTTTGGAGGTCTCAACTTCGTATGTTGATGACTGCTCGGTGGCGAGTCCGGACAGAGAATCCCATCTCCAGTATCTGGATCAATAAGTCAATCAATCTGTGATGTGGATTGTCATCTTACGACCACCACTCAGACTCATGTTTCCAATTTTATGCTGGGTTAGCTACTTCCACCAAGACAACCTATAACATGCTAACTCGGACTTTTACACTAGGATTGTGTATCTGGCATCGGATGGACAAAAAAAGAAAAGAAAGAAAAAAGTAGACAATAAAAGATATAGTTAATAGTATTCTTAACACTTCACCCTCTATATGCACACTCCGTTCTAATAAACCGCTTTCCTTGTACCAACCCTGACTTCCCTTCCTTCATGTGAGCTGACGCGAACTTGTTAAACATCACAACTTATTGTTCTTGATTACTACATTCTCTTATATGGAGCCTATGACTTCATTTCACTCTAACAAGAGATAATATGGATTTAACCTAACTTATTATACCTCTGTCTGTTCTACCACAAAATGTTAAGCAAAGTTTGGCGTTCATATCCAAGTGCCTTGCTGCTCTTCTGTTTCTCTTTTTTCTTGCTCTGAGGGCACAGCTATGGGATCTCTGGCGTCTGGAAAAAATTTGACGTACGTGTCTCCTCAAGGTTATGGTTTACAACAAACGCTCTACGACTTTACTTTATAACAACTATAAACTTAATAAGTTGGAAAGCATGCTGTGCACCAACAAATGTTGTAATTTGTAGATCATGCCTGTAAAAAATGTACCTGCTCATGCAGAAACATATTATTATTATCTTCTGTTCGAACGACTATAAAAGCATGGCATTACTGTAAACCCTCAGAAATGCCGAATAGGATCCGACTTTTTAGACTTGCTAAAACACACTATTGATGCGCAAGGCATCCGACCTATTAGAAGCAAGGTGGCGGCCATTCTGGATTACCCAGAACCGACCACCATCAAGCAATTACGCACATTTGACGGCCTTGTAAGTTTCTATAGACGCTAACATCCAACTTCGTGGCAATGCGATATCCATTAGCCTGGACGACACCTCGCGAAAAGCATTCTCCACAGTTAAGGAACTTGTAGCTAAAGCAACAATCTTTGCACATCGGGACACTCAAGCACCCATGAGTGTCGCAATAGACGCATCCGACTCAGCAATCAGAGTCTTACAACAATGGGTTAACCACTCTTAGCAACCTTCGGTATTTTTCTCTAGACGGTTGCTAGACACCGGATCGAGGTACAGCACATTCGGTAGGAAAATCTTAGCTACGTATTGTGCCGTAGGGCATCTTCAACACTCTGTCGAAGGCCGAGAACTTACTATTTATACTGACCATAAGCCGCTTACTTTTTCTTTAAGCTCCTCTTCAGACAAGTACTCACCACGTGAGTCTCAAAAACTGGACTACATTTCGCAGTTTATTTCAGATACACAACACATTTCTGGAGTAAAGAATGTGGTTGCCGACGCGTTGTCCCTCATGACGTCCTTGAACAGTTTCCAAAGGATCGACCTTCTTAAACTCACCCAGCTTCAAAATGAAGACACCGATCTTCAGCACGAGTTAGCCTCAACAACACTTAAATGGCCCATTAAACAGATGGGAACAGGTAAAGAAACCCTACTTTGTGACACATCTTCAGGTAGCGATCACCCAACTGTGCTGAAACATTATCGGCGCAACGTCTTCAATACGTTGCACAAGCTTTCTCATCCAGGTGTTCCAGCAACCATCAAGCTCATAGCAGGACGGTTTTGCTGGCCTGGTATGAATAAAGACGTGAGGGAGTGGGCACGCTGCTCTGTAAGCCTCCAGAAATCTAAGGTTATTCGATACAACAAATGTCCCTTGATCTCATTCACAACTACCGATGCTCGTTTTGACCATGTTCATCTTAATTTGGTGGGACCCTTACTAGATTCAAATGGATATTCTTATCTTTTACCCTGCGTAGACAGTTTCATTCGGTGGCCGGAGGCAGTACCTATCAAACACATCACTGCTGAAACAGTGGCTCGCACCTACGTCGAACGATGGGTAGCAAACTTCGGCTGCCCTTCAGATATCTCTACCGACCGCGGACGTCAGTTCGAATCTGAACTTTTCAGTTTTCTGACCACAGTTTTACGAATCACTCGCTTCCGAACGACCGCCTACCACCCACAAGCAATCGGGTTGGTAGAACGCTTTCACCGACAATTAAAAGCTTCGCTATCAGCTGTGAACGTTAAAAGGCGAACCGTCGCTCTTCCACTCGTCTTACTAGGTATTCGCAATGCAGTGAAGGCTGACATTGAATACATTGATCACTTATCCGACAGCCAACACGCAAGGTTGATACTTCGGCGTTATCTGAAAGTAAACTTAAAACAACGCGTTCTAGAAGAGGAGTAAGATCTCAAGAGCATTTAAACGAGTATTGCAGGGAAGACAACGGTTAACATTTTGCTTCATCTCCATTTTTATCGGCATTATATATAATAGTAAGAAAACCGACTTTAATATGCTCGATATTTATATATTTATTTTTAAAAAAACATTTTTCACAATATATGTATATTAAGTTTCTTTTGAAAACAAAAAGACAGAAAATCGTTTTCTAAAAATTGTTTATACGTTATCTCACGTGTATAAACTTATTTTCTTTTTCTCGACTACTTTGTGTCTTAAAGCGCGTACGAGTTTATTTTGACATGCACTTATATATTCTTTTTTTCTTTACCAGGACGGCTGGAAAAGACGATAAAAGAACGATGAGGATTACGAGGAACCAGAATTTTCATTGTACATCATTTTTTACTATAATGTACTTCATGGTCCCTTATAGTAAGGAGGACGACCAGACAATGCTAAGCATAGCGAGCTATCAGAGGAGGGTTAGCCAACAACAAACTCGTTGGCTTTAAGCTTCTGTCTGGTCACGTCTTAGGGTCATCATTACTCCACTAGGAGTGATCTATAGAGGTAAATAAATCCCCAAAATAAATAGCTCTGTAAATTTTCAACAGTTGGTGCTGACCACATTAGTTTTAGTGGACTCACCTAGCTGAAGGCGCCTATTCATGCATCCGCACCAGATCAAGAGTGGATACGCCGTGCTCAACATCTACTGCAATCGCTAGCCAGGTCAAATCAGACAATCCCCGATATATTGATAGCTTATCAAATTTATCTTCGAACCACTTTGCCTCTGTCTTTCTATTTCACTTAATGTGTACGATCCATATTAGAAAGTGTTACTAGTAAAAGCGTTGTCAGGCTCCGAAAACCTGAGGCGTCTTCAACTCCTTCCTTGGAGTGTAACTATTAGCGAAGACCCAAATACTTTACTCTATTCAGCACCAGTTCAGATAAGTCAAGTTGTCCATTTCACTTTCTCAAGGTGATGATAGCTACTTTGCGAATTGTACAAGTTTGCAGAAAGACTTTGTTTAAATATGTAGAGTATACATTTCTATGGTGTTAAATTAGTCCGCATATATGAACTTACTGCGCTATCAAATAATTTTACTGGTGCAGTTTTTGTTAATATTATATGATTTGTTTGCCAATGCATCCTCTGAATTGTTTAGTCACGTTAATGTTAATCTTTCGGTTATATATGTGTAAGAACATTACAATATGTAATTAATTATTTCATCCTAGCGTTCAAGACCTATGTATACTTTTCTGCAGTTTGATTTTTTGCCTACTTCTGTCTAGCACGTTCGTTTTTCAAGCGGGCTATATAAATCTTCTCTTGTCACAATTCAAAGATGCTATACTCGTTACATTGTGCTATCTGATTTTGAGTATTTCTTTACATTGCTGGGGAGCGGTACGAAAATTTGTAAATCTTACTCATTTCTAGATATCGAGATGGAACGATCCTGCTAAGATGCCATCTTCAGTCGGATACCAAATACTCTATGCTTTTCAGAGGACATGTAAGGACTCATTTGAATCGCATACACATTTGTAAAATTGTACTCAAGAAAATGTCATTAAACTCTGGTATTCTCAGTTTACACTCACGTATAATGTTTTGATCTAGTACAACTATAAAGTTAAGCTCGCAAAGTAACTTGGCGAAAATCAGGGGCATTTTTGGTTTTACCTGAAACATTACTTTAAATAGTATTTTTATGGCAAATAAATAACCGAGATGTTTTATCTGAAAATATCATGTCCGACTTCCAGTTTCTAACCAGTAAAGATTCTTGATTTTTTCAGTCATAGCTGGGAAGCACAACTACTAGTACATCTGGCTGAAGAAAAGTTTGTCGGTTTGGTAAAAACTGGATGATGAAGAGACGTTATGTAATACCACACTTTAAAGTACAAATTGCTTATGAAGCACAAATATTTATGACAGAAAAATGCACGCATTTAAGACTATCAAATATGATTAGTTATTTTCTAAAAATACTACAACTACATAAGATATCATACAGTAATCCATATAATCATGGAATATATGAACCTATCTCGCTGAAAAATTTGTCCCTCAACGTTATGGTCTGTAGCCTGATTCATTCAACAAAAATGCTCTTTGCACTTGAATGATCCAGTGGCGTATATGCTGAAGTCCATCAAAAATGCCTGTAACTCGTGTTTATCTATTGGTAACCAGTCTGACTCAAATAGCGACTTTTGAACGCTGACCATAAAGCTGAATATATCCCTACCTTAGAAGACTGCTCAATGAATGTTGGGTTGTTTACCAAAGTTTATTGAGTATGATTATTACAAACCAATCATTGCGCCGGACGAAAATGGTACATACGTCTTTCAGTCCGTCCTTATACATATTACATTTTTATTCTCTTTGTATTTAAGTACGAAATTCACTTGGTAAAGTTCTATCTGTTATACAACCTTGACATGGAAGCAGGACAGCTTAATTACCAAGAGGATGCGTCAGGATAGATATCTATCCTATAGTTTGACTTGGATATAAGAGTACTTAAGTAGGATAATCACTGCATTTCAATCCAGCTGTGATGTATGAAACCCATTATTCGAATTAAATGAGTAAATGGATCTATAGAAATGATAGTCATAAAAATTACAATATTGTATTTCACTAAAAACAATGAAGGATTAGCATTTCCGAATTCACATAAGCGTTTCATATCAAAAGTAAAGATAACTTTCATGTAATAGGTTTTTAAATAATTAGCAACTATTTAGATATTTTTTATAGCATGTTTATTTACTGACTAATGTCAAGTAACATTTGTACTTTACTAAATTTTAATAAAGGGTCAGTATTATACTACTTTTTTTACAAGAGAACAATTTATCGACTAGGAGATTCTAGATATTATGAAGACTGTGAATGGATAAAGAAACAAATCGAAAATAATTCTTGAAGATAAAAAAAATCATTATTTATATTTGAAAAACTGCATACTTCTGACTATCTTTGTGTAGCAAACAACATCTTAAATAAATGATTTTATGTGCAAATTAGTTTACCTAAAATTATCCAAAAAGAATGTTAAAGATACTTTAGTTTTTAATTTGACCCTTTTACTTGCCGATTTCTCTCAATATTTTTAACCTATTCATTGCTGTGTTAAAAACGACTAGGGTCCAGTAAGGAAGTTGTCAAATAAAATTATGAGGCTTTGTTCCTTAACTTGATCAGGATGTAAATTAACAACGATATTAATCTTAGAAAAATTCTCTTCATTGGTAATAATTTTCTTAGGGGGGTCAGCTGGATAATCAAGCTAAGACAAACCACTCACAACTCTGGTGTTTTTGCCTTGAAAACAATTTTAGAACTTTTTTCGTGGAATCCGAATTGTACCGGGAACGGCCTACCAAAGTACGGATGGAATATTAATACACGCCAAATTTACGGTTCCGAATGGAGTGTAGCGGATAAATGTATTACTATACGAATCAGTCATGCACATCAAAATAAGTGCCATAAGGAGGACTTACAACTATAATAGACAGGTACTAGTTCCAAGAACTATTTTTTCTCGACAGAACTTTCTACTCTACTTGGATTCTTACTCAAGCAAGCCCCGGTTGGGTTAGAATTAGGAACATTTATAAATAGCTAAATCTGAGACTAGAGTATACCACTTTAGACTCATGTTGAGAATAGTGTCTTTAAGTTATATATTTTGCTTCGCAGAGACCAAGTGAATTAATAACTGGACAACAAAGCAATAACACGGGATAACAAACTAGCATAACCAGGGAAAGCTTTCATCTGACTGACTTTTTTGAAGAATTGGCTGTAAGTATCTGTAGTCAGTCATATGCACCGTGGAACCTCGTAAATATATGCGTGGGTTTGACATGCAAAAAATATCAACACGGTAGAGCGAAGTTATCGAGATGAATGTTGGTAAGCCTCAAGTGTATTACAGAACCATTTGGGATCGAAAAAGTGACTTTAAGGTCAAAGCGTGTAAATCGATCTTGAACGAAGTTTTTCGAATCATATTAGATCAAGGTGTTAACTGTGGATCATATAATGATTACGTATAATAAGGAAAATATCATTTACTATTTAAAGGATGTTAGATTGCTAGGAAAGTACTCACATGTAGATGAGGAAACGGAATAGCTGTTTAAGATTGAGATTATGAATTGTGATATATATAATAGGCCTGAACATTGCTCTTGGTCTTAAACTTCAACGTCGAAGGACCTATAACCATATTAGAAAAGTTCATTATTCACCTGAAAACAAAACCAGTAGAAGCAATAGCAGTGTTAGTGATGGTAAAAAAAATAGAAGTAACGAATATGATATGCGAAAAATGAATAAGTTTAAATAATAAAAGATACGACGTAAATTTGAACGTTAGCGTCTACAGATAAACAAAAAGTAAATTTTTCTGACCTAAGTCACCTGGAGTTTTCAACTATAGGTCACATTAACCACGCGAGCACCAACCAGGTATATTGCACTTATAAGCATGGCTGTTTACAAGTCAAAGACTTCAGAGACTGATCACATGTTTTGGTTTGGTCACCTTTGTCTTTCTTCCAACCTACTCCGATACCAGCCATCATCGCGCTTTGAAGTACGCAGTGATTGAGCAAACGCAGTGTATGTCCTAACTGCTTCAGTAGATGAATGTTTACAATATTTACCTAGTACCTTTGTGATGTGAGCTACTTATATCCACATAAGTAGTACATAACGATGGTCAGAAATAGAATGTATTTCAGTGGAAGATCAAGAGGAAAAGAACGGAAACAGGAAGCGATTGGTATGAAAACGCATGAACAATGAAATCTGAGACGACGAACTGATATTTGCAGAAGTAACAGTTAAGTTTGAAACAATTGATTGATATTTTGCAAATCAACTATTTACTGTATGATTCTCAGATTTTAGTGAGATGTTCTGTAATTTTGTTTTTGTTCACCGCACCTTGAGTTCGATCTCCGAATTGCTAACTCAGCGGTCTCATCATACGCAACCAATGCTTTAAAGACACTTGTAATTAAATGCTTGAACTCTGTGAATGTCACGAAATTTTAAAAATCATACTCATTAAAATAGAACGTGGCAAATTCCTATGAAGTATATTCACCATTCAGTTTGATAGAAAGACTTCTCACTTATGTCACAAGTGATAAAAATCGATAAAAGAGGATAAAACTATCCAGATGCATTCAGATAATTCACCAAATACCAATCCGCCTAGGGTGATAAGAATCCAAAGATAAGTGAAGTGATCAACGCACTCAAGTGCTTCGCTCTCGATAATCAATATAGACAATGAGTGACACAAGCAAGTTTCGATGCAAAATTTTTCATTTAGATGAAAAGGAATGCACTCCAAACATCCTTGCGTTGTTGCTCAAGGTGGTCAGAAGATTCCGTTTACTGTCAGTATCTAAACTCCACCTGCAGCTCTTCTAGAGTTACTACCGGTTCCAAGCCCACACAAAGTAGGAGGGTTGGGCATGGGGTCGGCAACCTCATCTCGTAGGAAAAGACCTTGCTAAAAAACACCAACCAGATTAAATAAATCACACCATTTAAATTTTGTCCTGGTAGTTGAAAGAAGAATTTTGACGCCTCATGATAAAGACCAAAATTCTTCGAAAGTCACGAGGCTGATGCTCCTTCTAACAACCAGAGTAACAGTTTCTATAGGTAAATGGGACGTCCGGAGAATAAGGGAGACCGGGAGGATCAGTCTAATAGCTACGAAAATGAGGAGATGCAACATAAAAATACTCGAAACCAGCGAAACCCATTAAATTCAAGCTGGAGATCAAAGGCTAGATACGGGAGAGATGCTGCTATACTCCGGTCGCGAAGTGGAAAATACTCCACACATTCAGGAATTTTCTCTAATGTTGTCCAAAGAAGCACGAAATGCACTTGTAGGATGGGAATATCAAGGATCCAGAATCATCAAAGCATCATTCAAAACAAAGAAGGTGGGGATCACAATGAATATTATCCAATGTTATGCACCCACCAATGATAGCAACGACGACAATAATGACCAGTTCTATGGGAGGCTGCAATCAATCATAGAGAAATGCCCAAGAAAGGACCTAACCATTCTGATGGGAGATCTAAATGCCAAAGTCGGAATAGACAACACCGGATATGAAGATATCATGGGACAACATGGACTGGGAGAGAGAAATGATAATATAGAAAGATTTGCAAATCTGTGTGCATTCAACAAACTGGCAGCACAATACACCTACACAAACGCATACACAAAGCCACATTGGTCTCACCAGACAACACCACAGAGAACCAGATAGATCATATTTGTATCAATAAGAAATTCCGAAGGACGATTGAAGATGTGAGACACAGAAGAGGAGCTGACATAGCTTCAGATAATCAACTGGTTGTGGCCAATATGAATCTGGAGAATCACTGGACAACTCGGGAAACAGCATTACAAAGGTTTAATACAGTCTTCCTTCGAGATACTAACAAACTCAACGTATTCAAGATAGCTCTCAACAACAGATTCCAAGCCTTACAGGATATATGTGATAATTAGGAGTATTTAAATTATAGTACAAACTAAGAATCCCAGAAATAACGCCATTTAACCAAGAAGTATTAGATGTTCACAAACAAATGCATACTATTTGGAATTCAAAATCAAGCAGTCAGCAAGTACAAAAGGAATCATTAGTTCATACTAACACCACAATCTACAGAAAGAAGAAACTGCTATGGAGGACAACTGAAAAGGTATCAAAGAAGCAATGATGTCAACATATCAGGAGGTTCTGGGCCGCAAGAAGCATCATCATAACAAATGGATTTCTATCGAAACCCTGGACAAGATTCAGGAAACGTAGAACAAGCAGACAGCAACTAACAACAGCCGGACACGAGCGCAAACTGCATACACAGAAGTGAAGAGGAGTATTAGAGTTGACAAGCAGAGATTCTTGGAGGACGTGGCGACGATGGCATAAAAAATCTGCAAGAGAAGGAAATATGAAACAACCCTATGGTGGTATGAAGAGAAACTGGCAGGAAAATATAGTAAACCAGAGATAGCAGTCAAGAACAAACAAGACAAGCCAATCACTGAGATTCAGGAACAGCGGAACGGGTGGGTAGAACGCTTTGAAGAACTCTTGAATAGACCAGCCTCATCAAACCCACCAGACATAGAAGCGGCGTACACAGATCCTCCTTTAGCTGTCACTACAATAACAATCAGAAAAATCAGGATGTTCATCAGACAAATCAAGAGAGGGAAAGTAACAGGACCTGACAACATATTAGCTGAAGCACTGAGGTCAGACGTAAAGTCACTGCAAAGGTGCTCCACATTCTATTCAGGAAGGTTTGGGGGAAGGACAGGTGCCGACAGGATAGATAGAAGGATACCTCGTCGACCTACCAATGAGAGGAGATCTGAGTAATTGTGAGAACTACAGAGGCATCACACTACTATCGGTACCAGGAAAAGCTTTCAACAGAGTGTTGCTGAACCGGATGAAAGACTTAGTAGACGCCAGAATTCCAGATCAACAGGTCGGATTCCGTAAGGATCAGTCGTGTATAGACCAAACTGAGACAATACGGATCATCTGTGAACGATCGATTGAATGAAACTTGTCACTGTACATCAACTTCATTGACTATGAGAAAGCGTTTGACAGTGTGGACAGGAGAGCATTATGGAAACTTCTTCGACACCATGGAGTCCCTAAGAAGATTGCTAATATCATCCGAACTACAGTGCGAAGTCGTGCATGGAGGACAGCTAACAGACACATTGAAATTAAGGACTGGAGTAAGAAAAGATTGCCTTATCTCACCTTTCCCAATTCTTCTGGTGGTTGAATGGATTGTGAAAACCCCTGCATCTCATAGGAAGCACGGAATACAATGAACAGCTTGTATGCAGCTATACAATATAGACTTCGCAGACGACCCAACTCTTCTATCCAATACACACCAAAAAATTAGGTTAAGGCAGCCATTATAGCAGCAGCCTGTGTAGCAGTAAGCCTCAACATACACAAGGGAAAAAGCTGGATCCTCAAATACAACACGGAGAACACCAACCCGATCACACTTGATGGAGAAACTGGAAGATGTGGAATCATTCACGTACCTATGAAGCATCATCAATGAACGTGGATGACCCGGAGCAGACGTAAAGGCAAGGATTGGCAAAGCAAGGACAGCATTTCTACAGTTGAAGGACATATATAATTCAAAACAAATTTCAAACAATGTCAAAGACAGAATCATCAATACGAAGGCCAAGACAGTTCTACTGTATGGAGATGAAACTTGGAGAACTACCACAACCACCATCAAAAAAGTAAAAGTATTTACAAACAATTGTTTACACAATATACTCAATGTCCGTTGGCCGGATACTATCAACAATAAACTACTGTGGAAGAGAAAGAACCAACTTCCAGGTGAAGAGGAAATTAGGAAAAGACTTTGGAAGCGAATAGGACACACATTGCGGAAATCACCAAACTGCATTCCAAGGCAAGCACTAACTTGGAATCTTCAAGGGAAGCGCAAAAGAGGAAGACTAAAGAACACACTGTATCGAGAATTGGAAGCACATATCGAAAGGACGAACAGCAACTGGAAAGGACTGCCCAGGACAAAGTTAGATGGAGAATACTGGTGGGCTGTCTATGCTCCTCCACCAAGAATAACAGGCGTAAGTAAGTAAGTGAGTACCTACTTAAGACCACTGAATTGATTTATAAAATTCGTCCTGAATACTGACTTTCTAACTGTTATTTTTTATTAAATTTTTACTTCCGTTAGATAAATGAAACAACTTTTTATTTATATCACTCCTGGAACTTTTGGTGCATCTTTTGTTCAGTTTATTCGAACAATGCAGAAGTAATGAAAAAACTTTACTTACTGACCACCTAATGTTTAAAAATCGGTCAACTTGTTGTTCTATATATTTTATGTGCTGGTTTATCCTTTCAGTGAACTCAGTAGCTGAGTAGATAACGCGATGACGTTTGAAGTGAATGATACTTGGTTCGAGTCCCAGAGTGAACATCAACTCTCTGAGATGCAGGTTATTCTTTCAGTAAATCAATACTGATCCTTCACAAAACAATATAAAATTGTTATTCATTTTAATTCCTTTCATATAATAAAATTTCAGTCTAAATAGTGATTGAAAAATATGAATGTTTATTGTAATGTTCTCATAACATGTAATAACCATCTTATCCGTGTATCTTACTTAAATGTTCAATGTCTAAATTAAGCTTCATATACTTTTGGTTAATGGTCATTAATTAGACAGGAAAACCTTCAGTATTTAGAATGAACATAATTTCCTAAATGTATTATTTTGACTAAATTGTTTCAACTATGAAATATATTTCAACCTTTCCAGGTAGATCTATTTTGTGCAGTTGAAACAAGTTATCTGAAGTTCATTATCCAACTTAAATCAATAATCGGATACTGTATTTAATTAATGATCATTGGTAAAACTTTATACAAATACAGTGAGTTGTTTGTCAAGTCATTATTGCATAATGTTGTCATGATGTCAACACTGTAGAAATATGAAGTATCATTTTTAGTGAAGTCAGTAGCTTAATGGAAAGTTTGAAGCGAGCGGTATAGCGTTCGACTTCTAGAGTGAACATCAAATCTGAGATGCAGGTACATACAGTTGACGAGTTTGAAATAGGACGAAACCCGTGTCCTGGATTCCACTACTAGCCACTATCCATCTTTGCTTATAATGCTTGTGACTTCATGAAATATTGGGGCAATCCGCACAAGATGCACATATGTCAATAAGAGGCTGATCAATTGCAGTTTTAAATAACAATCGGGAGATACAAGTAAAACAACATCAAGTGAAAATGGAAAATTGTTTATTAAAAACTATCAAGACAACAACAATGTATCACCTATTTAAAGTAAGAATAAAAATGATGAATTCTAAGTAGACATTTAAAATTGAAGTAAACTAGGAAATATTAAAGAAAATTACATCATAAATATAAGATTATATTATAAATAATTTCAACATTTAAATCGTTAAAATGTAAACTAAATTAATAACCTTTTTTGATGAACAACTGAATACTACTTAAATAAAATTGAGTAGGCTAAGATATCACAAAGTCATTTTAAACTAGAAAGCTCAATAATGATTGTTATCATTGATAATATTTACGAAAATTAGATAAAAACAAATATCATTATTATATATACTTATATACACCAATAAGAGAAAGATGGAATAGGTACATAAAATTCTAATCATATATAAGTTTTATGGTGTCAATTTGACGATACAATACTTTACAATTGATATGCTCGGGTTACAAGGTTGTTTGAGTCAATATTGATTTATTTGTTGTTAGTGATTAATCCTATTAGAAACACCTTTTGTATTGTTTTGTTTTACATCAGTGAATATAGTGAATGTGAAATACTGGCGCAAAACAACACTGGATTATTTATAAAACTGTACAAATTCACAGCACTTTGACAATTGTTTAGCATAGAATAAGATAATTCATCAATTTGTTTATTATATATGGAAAATAACAACATCTATCATTATTGATAAATAATGTTTATCACAGAAGGCAAGATTAGCTGCCAATATATAACACTGATGACTTTCCTGTTCTAATCTGAAAACAAAACAAAACAAATAGAAACGAAATACATTTTTATAACTAAATTATGAACTAGTAATGAAATAATAGTAAAACAATAGGTAATTCAATAGACAAACTCAAAACTTGTTCATTTATGTTATTTCTAATAGTTGAATTCATGAGTCATTTGAAGCTAGACCACCACCAAGGAAAACTTGGAAGCATTAAACAGCTGTTTCGTCCCATTGTGGAACTCGTCAGCAATGCACATCCTTCGGTGGCTTGGACATATTCCTTAACTAGAAGAATTCTTTCTGATTGTACCTTTCCGTTTCCCCTATTATTATTATTATTATTATTATTATTATTATTGCACTAGCATACATTAATCTGTGGTCGTTATCGTTCTCTTTTTTTCCATTTTTCCCCCTTATACGCACCCAACATTCTTTTTCTCTTCCTATTCTCATTATTATTGTGTGACGCGTATATATTTGATGCCCTCCTTGTACACATATTTATGTGTCCAAATAATAAATAAATAACATCCATAGGACGAAACGGCCATCCAGTACTTCCAAGTTCTCCACGGTTGTCTAGTTTCAATTATCTTATGAACTCAACTATTGATATTTACTATAAACATACACAAAAATACCCTTTCTGATATAAACTTTTTATTCAACTTATAATAACACTACAATTGATCACTATCAAATCTATTAGAAATCATTTATTGATCGATTGATCGACTGATTGATTGATTGATTATATTTTGAAATTTCTTATTCTTCAAATAATAACAGCAACCATTCATTAGATCAATTAAAAGTCAACTAATTAATTATAAACCCCTCTGATTATAATTAGTGTATAAATTTCACAAATAAATAATATTGTATTTTAGTTTATTCAAAGAAGGATTAGATTATTAACATTTTATTGTAATCTACATTAATACTTTCATCGATTAGTTGACGTTAGACATGAACACCATTGGATGCCAACTAAGTGGTCTAGAGGTTATGCGTTCGCGCACACCAGACTAATAGGTCCTGGGTTCAAATCATACCGGGCAGAATCGCTGAGGAGTCCTACAATAGGACAAAATGATCGTTCAGTGCTTACAAATTCTCCATGGCGGTCTAGATGCAATTGACTCACGAATTGAATTATTAAATACTACTAGTTTGCTTTTATTCAGATTAATCATTTTGTTGTTTTACTTAAGTTTCTGTATAACTATGAGAAAACTGTGTGTGTGTGTGTGAGAGAGAGAGAGAGAGAAAGAAAAAAAACAGAGGGGACAAATTGGGGGGAGAGTGTAGAGAGACAGAGAGAGTGGGGAGAAGTAGTATTTATTGTGAAATAAATCAAAGCAAGTGATGAGAATAGAATGTAAATTGTTTAGTTTTAAAAGAAAATAAATTAGAGATTAGTATAATATATAGAGATGTGCATAAATACAGCTATCTATGCATTAAAAGAAATATACCACTTCAATATATTAACACTTTAATTAAAAATAACCCATTGTGTCATGATTTATTTGTTTATTTATTAACACTTTCATGATAGGGTGTGAATTAAATATGAAAATATTTTTGTTCATTTATATATATATTTATTTAAGGTCATTTACACATGAGAGTGGAGTGGTTCATTGTTCAGTTTGTTTCAAACTAATCTCCACAACCCTATACAGATAATTACCATGTCCTCACTAGTGACTAGTTTCGTGAGGGAATTTTCGGAGTTCTAGTGAGAAGCCGTAAGCAGTGAACCTATTCCATGTCGGGTAGTGATAGGTATCTACCTTACTACAATGGAAGATGGTGGCGTAATTTCGTGGATTGGTTGAGGTTAGATATTAACACCGTTGGATGCCGGTCGGCTCAGTGATGTAAAAGGTTAAGTGATCGTGCGCGAGACTGATAGATCCTGGATTGGAGTCTCGAGAGTCGGGATCGTGAATACGCACTGCTGATAAGCCCCTATACTAGGATGAAACAGCCATTCAATGCTTCCAGGTTTTAAATGTTGGTCTAACGTCAGTCAGTTCATGAACTCAATCAAAAACTTAATAGTCTCCACAACCCTTTACTGATTGTTTCAAAAAAGTTTTCTGAAAAGTGTAATAGATTAGGATAAATATTTTCACATACACTATAGATAATCAGAATATTATTTATTTGATTGACGGATGAATTAAATTATTAAAATGACTACAATCTCCACAAAACCCTTCTTTGATTATAATCATTATGTGCTCACTAGTGACTGACTTCAAGAGGTATTTCCTACAGATCTAGTGAGAAGCAGTGACGAGTGCAGATGGACTGTGTCTGTTGTGAGGCAGTTACTGACTGAAGAAAATGATGGACGGTGGCACATCATGGTGGATCGGTTAAAGTTGGACATTAACACTTGGATGTGGGCTCAGTGGTCTCGAGGTTACCCTTTCCCGCGCGACATTGATAGACCCTGGGTTCTAATCCTGGACCCTGGATGCGCGCTTCTGAAGAGTCCCATACTAGAACGAAACGGCGGTTCAATGCTTCCAGGTTTTTTCATGGTGGTCTACCTTCAGTTGACTCAGGAATTCAATTGTTAAATTATTATTTGTTTTGTTTAAAAAAAATTTAATGTAATAACTACAAAATATTGGTTTTGTTTTAGTATTACACTGTCAAAAATTCTGTAAAAGAATTACAAAATACTGGTTATTTACAATTTATCCTTTACTGCAGATTTTAGTGTGAGTACGAAATGAAATCCTTTGTATACAAGAGTAAACAATACTAATCCGTTATTATATCATAAACACTAAACATGTTAATAAATAATTAGTTAGATCAGTAAGCATCAGTTATATTCTAAACTTCTATAATTTGTCTATCCAAATATAGTAAAATGAATAAATGTAATGTTTGAAATTATAGGGTTTGTTTCGTCCTATTGTAGAACTCATCAGCGGTGCGCATTCATGATATCGCCACCTCGCGAAATTCCAACCCACGACCTACCAGTCTCGCGCGCGAGCGTTTAACAACTAGACAACTGAGCCGGCCGACATCCAGTGGTGTTAATGTTTAAATTCAACTAATCCATGAAATTGAGCGACACATCCACCATTGTTTTCAGTGAGTTACTATCTCACAACAGACCCGGTTGAACTCCACTCGTCACTGTTTCTCACTACAACTCCAGGAAATATCTGTTGAAGCCAGTCACTAGTAAGCATATGATGATTATAATCACAGAAGGGTTTTGTGGATATTATAGTAATTTTAATAGTTGGGATTGAGTCATTCGAAGCTCATAGTGATCTAACTTCAATTGACTCATGATCAGAACTATTAAAATATTTAGATATCTTAGGGTTATAAGTATTGAGCTAATATTTTATTCTTCTTAGCAGAGTAAAAAATCTACTGAGTTGAAGTTACATTCATCTAATAAGTCCCAAACAAATTAAAACTTTTCATTTAAATTATAAATACTAAAAGTTGAGTAATATGCTAATAATGAAAATTCTTGAAATATGTGGGACTCGTCAGCTAGATGTATCTGCATGAAATAGGACAAAACGCGCGTCAAACTGGATTCTACTACTAGCCACTATCCATCTTTGCTTGTATTGCTTGTAAATTAAAGCAGTATCTGGGCAATCAGTACAGGATGCATATATAGCAATAAGAGAGTGACTGATCAATTGCAGTCTTAAACATAAATGAGAAGATACAAGTATAAGAACATCAAGTGAATTTAAACTTCACCCTATTTCACATGCAACTGGCTATCAGGATTCAGTAGTTAAATGGATAATGTGATGGCATTTGAAGCAAACGGTACTGTTTCGAGTCTTAATGCGAACATCAACTGTGAGTTGTAGGTACATTCAGCCGATGAGTTTCAAATAGGATGAAACTCGCGTCTCGGATTTCACTGTTAACCACTATTCATTTTTGCTGAAAAAATGAGTGTTTAATTATCACGGAATTTGTATATCAGACAACTATTTAGATAATTTGTAAAGAAGCGATGCCATTTAAAAAGGGGTAATATCAGTATGTAACTAAATTTACTGATCAGTAATTAATGAATTTTTTTTCTTTTTAAATCACTTAAATGGAAACATTTTAAACGATACAGTGGTTTATTTATCTTAGGTCAAAACATCGGTGATTGACTAAGCCTTTTACCAGATCGTAATATATATTACTTAGTATTAGAGTGATTTGTTATTTTTAAGATAGTTGCCAATTGCATAACTTTAATAACGAAAATATAGTGTCTAATAGTGGAATCCAGGGCACCCTATTTAGAACTCGTTAGTTGAATGTACCTACATCACAAAGTTGATCTTCACCCTGGGACTCAAACCCAGTACCGTTCGCTTCAAATGCCATCGCATTATCCACTTATCTACTGAGTCCTAATGAAAAATATAGCTCAGTTAATATTTGTCTTATGGACGCACTATAGCACTGGTTGACGAATTCATGAAACATAAACTAGAATCTCAATAATTTATGCTTCTTCTTCTAAATGAAATCTTTAACAGTCAACTTTATTACAGTTCAACCTTGAACACTGAGATTTCAAATGTATTTTAGACTACTACTGATTAATTTCAATGTAAAATTTATTTTGAAATCCAGAAGTTGCTTCACATTGATTCTAAACGAATATTAGTACTATAAGACGGTCCCAACTGTTGCTGCTACCTTGACATGGTGGTCAGCATTGCCTATCGTGATGAATCAATCGAGCTATACTATTTGGAACAATTGTTCGTCAAGGTCCTATCATGCCAGACGGGTCGGTTGAAGAGTGGTAGAACTAAAAGCAGCAAACCTAAAGTTCAAAGGCGAAATCATACTGCTGACTGTACAGAAGTGTGACGGCAGTAAGGTATTTCCTTCAGACAACCAGCATAACAGCAATGCTGCCTTCCCACAAGAAGGGGTGGGGTTGGAAAAGGCCGACTTTAGAAATATACACCTTGCCTTGTCTCTCAGATTTCCGTCTCCGGCGGTAAGGTCGCAACAAGTAAGAAGGTAACATTACTACTACTAACACTACTAACACTACATTGTTAAGATCTTATTCGTGGTACAATTTGAATTATGGTAATTATTAGTTATCAATTTGGTATTTTGGTTACACTTAACACATAAGTGAAATCAAAGATCAATTATTGTAGATTAACTGAAGAATAATTCCGTATTTAATGTTCTCTTCTTATTAATGAGAAACTATTAAATTGTCAAACGAATTATGATGTTGAAATCAATAAGCAATTAGTCTGTTTGATAAATATCGATTATGTAATAATAAGAAGATTATCAGAACTAATATGATGATATATTGGTGCAATACATTTCGAACAATCTGATCACACATACAAAATATACTTGTTAAGAATATTTTTATCTGAAGAATAAAAAGTTAACTAGACTAGAAATGGTGGGTAACAGAAGGTAAGGACAATAAATGAAATAATAAATGTGAAAACAATTGGAAACCTCATCACTCTGGATAATAAGCAAATATTACTAGAGTAGGTTTAAGGTGAAAACAAACTGTTTTTTCAATACGAAAATTCAAACCCCCTCTGTTGTTCTTCCTTTGAGAATCTATCCTATGAGCATTCGTTTCAATTCACGCATGACTAATTTCATGGCTTCTGACCAGGGGTTCGTAGACGATCTTATTTGAGCCATTAATAGTTACCACAAAAGATTTAAATTCAAAAAGGATGACTACTTCATATTACCATGGTAGGTTTAAGGCGAGAACAAACCGTTTTGAATACACAAAGAGGGTTTCAATTTCCGTATTACTGAGGCTACAATAAACCTTGGTATACGCCCTTTTACACTTTTGTACAACACCAAAAAAGCCGGGTTAAGATCAATCTTATGACCTTTTTCAATTATGTGTTTGATAATAGATACTCATTTGGTACTATCTGTTTTTGTAGCCATTTAAGTACATGTTCACACACCCTAATTTAGAGATTACGATAACTCCTCTCTATGTATGTGTGACTAAACACACATTTAAATTGGTAAACACAGTGGGATGCGACACAATCGTTTTCATGTCTTTTAGGTTTTGGATGAAGCATGCACCTTGTTTTTTTCTTTGATAATGACATTTGCTGAGCAATATGTTTTGTTGATGATTGATTTAAGCCTTTGTTTCAATAAAAGGCTATTTGAATCACCTCTGAATGGTAAGATGATGTAGACAGGCTTTTTTCCTCCAAGGCTACGGTAGGTCTCACTGTACTATGAACTTTCTATGTATTTATGAGTTTAAGCGTATAGCCATTTCCCATTAATGTTTAATTCAGCAACCTAACATCATCATCAATGGCAACAATTGTACAGATATGTATTAACTAAATTAAATCTAGTATGCTTTCTGTTAACTTTAAATAAGTCGAATGTGTAAATGAATATTTATATTAAAGTATAATAAAATATCACCAATTAAGAAACATTGGCATCTTCATTTTAACCTAATGCCTCAAAATCGCAATACAGTTCATGATTCTAAAACATCCTTGAATTCGGTATCATAAAGGGTTAATAACTTAATCTCTGAAGCGAACGGTACTAGGTTTGAGAACTAGAGCGAACATCAACTATGAGATGTAGGTACATCCAGTTGATGAGTCGCAAATAGGACAAAACGTGCGTCAAACTGGATTCCACTTCTAGTCACTATCCCTCCTCGCTTAACGAGCTTGTGACTTAAGGCTTTATCGAAGCAATCCGTACAGGATGCACATATCTCAGTAATAAGAGACTGATTAATTGCAGTCCTTAACATCAATAGGAAGGTTCAAACAAACAATACCAAGTGAATTTTATATAGCCTAATAACTTGTGATGAATACTATAAATCATAAATCTATGAATTATATCAATCAGTAGTATACGTGGATATTTTCTTGTTAACAAAATGTATTATGGAATATTTCTTAGATTCACTTCTTTATTACTAAAGTAACACTTGAAATCTACACTGCTAGACTTTGTGATGGTTATACTTTTAGTTTCTATGGTGTGAACTACTTACATAACTAGTAAAATATCAATTGCCTTTTTCGCTTTCTGGAAGTAAATATTAATGAAATCCACCTTGTGAATTTCTTATTATATAAGATGTCTATATCAAGAGTCTATGTACCAAGTTGAAACTGACTAATTTATCCTTAACATGTAGTAACAACATCATTTGGGCAGTAACATACAAACAAATGGTAAATATATATATGTTCAGTAATTCAGTGGTTATGTGTTAATGTAAATTAGGTAATGAGATATGAATATCAGTATCTAACTGATATGGGACGGTTATGATAGATAAATTCACTTTCTTAGAAGAATAAAAGATTGATAGATGTGATATGAATTTCATATCATATCAGTAATAGAAATATTAGTATGTCAGTTCTCTCATCAGACTTCCCTAAGTAACAATCTACCTATGAATCAAGTCTAATCTAACTACATTATAATTTCAGAAGAGATTTTGTGGATATTATAGTAATTTCAATAGTTGAGATCATGAGTCGATTGAAGCTAGACCAGTATGGAGAACCTGGAAACAATGGACAGCCGTTTCGTCCTGTTGTGGGACTCCTCAGTAGTGCGCATCCATGATCCCGCCACCTCGAGAAATTCCAACCCAGGACCTTTCAGTCCCACGCGTGAGTGCTTAACCACTACATAATCATTCCACTATTATAAAAAAAGTATAATCGTAATAATACTAATCAACAAAATTTATTAAAATCAATGTAATTTTATTACTTACCAATTAATTACAAAATGGTCTATCTAACCCATTTATCAGTTTTTCTATCGGTCTACATTTCCTTTTCCTAAATAATATCGAAAATATTATTTCTCTATTGTAATCGTGGTATTTATATACTAATTATTATTATTTTTATCTTTTTTTTAGAAAAAAAAACGAAAACAAACTGATTTCTTTTACACCTACTCAGTCACAAATTTTGAATTTTTGTTGTATACCCTCCCTTCCCACCCACCCACCCCCCAAAAGAGCCCTACTTTTCTTTGTATGGTAAAAAAAACAACAACAGAATTCACGAACTGATGGTGTGTTGTTTTTTTTTAATAAAAGGAAAAGGGGAATGATTGAAAAAACTTTAAAATATTAAAATAGGTATTACCCTATTTACCCTATAATAGACAAATATCATTTTCATCATTATGTATTACAGACAATAAATTAAAAATGATTGGTTAAACGACAAAAGTTCACTATATTACTCTACTCAATAATCGGTTTGCCTAGCACACCACCCTTTAAAAGGTTGAGCCAACCAGAAGAACTACTCAATTCCTTATCTTGTAAGAATCCTGTTGGATAAAAGTTTGTAAACACTACATATATGTATATATGTATGAAAAGATATGGTATGTTTGTTGTCTACAAATGGTTACTTAGTTGTGTATATGTACATATGATAAGAATAATAGATACCACAATAAAAAAATCTTGAGTAGTAATAGTAGTACTAGTAGTATTAAAATGAAATTTGTTCAATACTAATTTCTTTCATGTTACACTTGATAAATGTTGTCAAAATCTATTCAACTTTCCTGTAGTCATATTGACAATACTTTACATTTCTAATCGATATGGTAGAGACTAAAATATATAGTATACATTAAGTATGTGTTGATATCTATTGATGAGAGAAGTATTTAGGTTTGTAAATGTCAGAATAACATAGATATTATGATATGGTAGCTGTAGATATATATGAAAATTGGCGAGACTATAATTTATGGACGAACCAATCACGTATAAAATAACAGATCTTGGATTTTGGCGCGAAATTCACCCATGCATTTGGCTAAATAGAGTTTTGGTATTATAGTTAATGTCAGTTGGTGATGAAAACCCTATATCTAATTTCTAACCTTAATGATCAACTGTAAATCATAATTCTAATTTCTCATACAAGTTTATAACTCTCATTTGGTCCTGGTTATTAGGTGAGTACTCTGAAGATCAGTTTAGCGTCGTTCAAAGGTCATTCATAAATTATAGTCTCACCGGAAAGTCTTTATTCCATGAGTTTTGATATAGTTGAAATTTTCTGACAAGATATGATCATAATCTTGATGGACGATAAGTGCTACCAAGTGACAAAGCAATGGAGTTATTCGTGTCGAAATAGTTTTCAGTTTTTCAGGTTTTGAATACCTTAAAGAGAGATAGATGTGCTCTGCTATCCAATGCTCTAACATTCTGACTATTGCCCTCAAGTTCAAATTTCATATATAATGAACTAAGATAGATACTCTAAAAAAATTCGTCAACAGAAGTAAGTCAACCTAAATGAAAAGAAAATATGATGAGGATAAGAAGTGTTTGTCTTTTAGAATGAAGTTTTTAATTTGAAATCATAAATTTTTCAATTAACCAAATATAATAAGATCCGTTCTTTCGTACTTACAACAAGCCAATCAGATAATCGAAAGCATTGAAACCAGAGTCCAAGTAAATAAATTGGGTCAAGGTCGGACAGCCAATGAGTTGTTTTCATGTATCATGAGTCTATTGCGAACTTATAAAATTTCAAGTGAAATTCAGATGTTATGGGATTTTAGATGCAGTGAAAAGTTTTACAGAACACATAAATTGGTTTAACTGTTTAATAAACATTATTAGTGGATCACTTTTAGTGTTACTACAGGTTCCAAGCCAAGATAGAGGAGGGTCGGGCATGGGATTAGCAATTCCATCATGTAGAAAACAAACTTTCTAAAATACACTAACCAGAAAAAAACATTTTAACCATTTAAAGTCTGTCTTGAGAGTAGAAGGATTTCTATTTAGGAGAGCTATGATATCTCATGATGAAAACCGTGATTCTTCGAAAATCACTAGTCCTATGTCCCTTCTGACATTCAGTACAGGGATTAACATGGGTACCTGGAATGCTCGGATACTATGGGAGACCAAGATAATTAATCAAGTAGCTGTGCAAATCTAAAAAATGTAACCTACTAGTGCTCAGACTAAGTGAAACTCATTGTAGGCAAGCTGTAAAAAGAAAGATCAGATTCAGGAGCGGTGCTGTTATACTATGATTACGAAGAACATGCCTCGCACACATATGGAGTTGCAATTATACTGTCCAAAGAAATACGAAGAGCATTATAGGATGCGAATCTCATAGATCCATGATCAACAAAACATCTCTCTAGACAAAGAACGAAAGGATTACAATAAAGATCATCCGCTGCTATGTACATACCAATGATAGCAGTGGATACGATAAAGATCAAGTTTGTGAGAGACTATATTCTATTATAGAGAAATACATGGGAAAGAACCTGACCATCTTAACGAAAGATATAAACTCCAAGGCTGAAGTGGAAAAAACCGGATCTGAAGATATTATAGGGCGACAATGCATCTACAAAGCTACATGGGTTTCACCTGACCAAGCTACAGAGAAACAGATCGACCACATTCACATAAAAAAAGTTTATAAGGTTCATGGAAGGCATGAGAGCAAAGAAGGGGAGAAATATAGACTCAAGTCACCACCTGGAGGTGACGAAGCTGAAATTAGACCTTAAGAAGTACTGGACAACTTGAGAAACAACACTAAAAATGTTTGATACAGCCTTCTTCCCATATACTAACAAACCCAGCAAATACAAAATAGATCTCAGAAACAAGTTTCAAGCCTTAAAAGATCTACTAAAGGAAGAGTAAACTACTATGAAAACAGTTAAAAAGGGATTGAAAACCAGTAACTTGAACATGAAAGGAGGTTCTGGACTGCAAGAAGCACGATCATAAAGACTGGATTTAAGTTTATGTCCTGGGCAAGATTCAAGAAAGCAAGAACAAGAAGACATCAGTCAACAACAGCCAAACAAGAGCAGAGAATGCTAAGGCACAGGCCGAGTACACAGTGGCAAACAAATGAGTGAAGACAAACACTAGAACTGATGAGCGAAATTATGGGGAAACCTTGAAATGACTTCAGGAAGGGTTGCAAGAGAAGAAAATGTGGGACAACGAAGAAGCTGGCAGAAAAATATAGTAAACAAGAGTGACCAGTCAAGAACAAACAAAGCAAAACAATTACTGAGATTCAAGGGTAGCGAAACTGGTGTGTAATACACTTTGAAGAACCCTTGAATGGACCAGTCCCACTGAATCCGCTGGATATCGAAACAACACACACTGACCTTCATTTGGACGTTACTGTACGAACAATAGAAGAAATCACAGTGGTCATCTAAGAAATAAAGAATGGAAAAGTAACAGGGCTAGATCAAATGGCATCTGAAGTATTGAAGTCAAATATAGAGGCAGATGATAAACAACTATCAACATATTAAAACCAGGAATATCCTATCAAGATATCAAAGTGTGGGAACTACAGAGGCTTCACACTGTTGTCGGTCTCACACATAGTTTTCAACAGTGTGACTGAACCAAATGAGTGATTGAGATGATGCTCAAATTTGAGATGAGAACGCTGGATTCCATAGGGACCGATCGTGTACCGACCGAATAGAGGCACTACGAATCATTCATGAACAATCAATCAACGAGGTGGGACTCATCACTATACAGCAATTTCGTTGACTTTGAGAAAGAATTTGACAGTGTGGATAGGGAAACTTCATGGAACCTGTTTCGAAACCATAGTGTACCTGAGAAGGTTGCCACTATCATATGGGACTCCTACGAGAGACTGAATTGCGTAGTCGTGCATGGAGGACAGCTCATAGATACTTTGCAAATAATAAGTGTGTCAGATGAGGCTAACAACTATCACCTTTCTTCTTTCTCACAAGTGTTGACTGGGTTGTGAAGACCTCCATCTCTCAGGAAAATTGTGGAATATGGTGGGCACTTCTATTGTATATACGACAACAAATGCAGGTAAAGACAATCAGTGTAGTAGTGGCTTTCACAACAGTAAGCTTGAACATTCACAAGGAAAGAAGTAGGTGCCTGAAATCCGACATAGTAAGCACCAACCATGTAACACATGGGGTTGGGACTATCAGAGAAGTGGAGGCCTTTACATACGTGAACAGCGTCATCCACATGCTGACGTCAGTGGACGAACTGGCAAGCAACATTATTATTCCCACAACTGAAAAACACTTGGAACTCAAAACAATTTTCAGTCAACACCGAAGTCAGGATTGTCAATAAAGATGTATAACCAGTCTTACTGTACGGAGCTGAAATGTAGTGAGCTACTTCAACTATAATCAGCAGAGTACAGTTATTTATAAGCAATTGTTTACGCGAGGTACGCAATATTTGGTGGCTGGACAGCATCAGAAATAACTTACTGAGGGAGAAAATGAACCAGGTTCCATCTGAAGAGGAATTATGAAGGGATACTGGAGGTTTTAATACATACATTGAAGAAATCATCAAACTACATCACGGGACAAGCCCTAGTTTGGAGTCATTAACGCAAAAGAAAAAGAGGCGGACCAAAGAACACATTGAGCTGGGAGTTGAAGGCAGACATCAAAAGAATGAATTGAAACTGGAAACAACTCTAAAGGACAACCGAGGACAGAGGTGGCAGGAGAATCTTGGTCGGTGTCTTATGCTTCACATGGGGTAACAAGAGTATGTAGGTAAATTTTCTAATACTCAGGTTATCCGTTTAACAAATAAATCTTGATATTATGGCTCACCCTGTATTTGATGATAACAAATTTTTAGGATGTGGTTCATTTTTTGTACTGAGGTAATAAGTTATTTGCTATTCGCTAGTCAAATTTATATGTGATTTTGAATAAACTATTGGCTTTCCTATATATTGGAAACTACCACATTCAAAACACTGCTCAACGATGTTCTCACTGATTTGAGACCGAACTCAATAGATTAACGTAACTAAATGTATTTTCAAACATATGATGACCCAAAATATTAGCAGTAACATTTTTGAACACCGTTTCTAAGTGCTACTTGTTTAATCCTTTAGTTTACTGAAGAGCTACGACATATAGAAAACCTAGTTTAAGATGGTGGTTGGGGGTTATCAACAGGAAACCCTGAACCCAGGTTTCCTGCTATTTGGCAGTCGCAGCAAGATGTACCTGTAATCTTGAAGGAACTGGAACTCGATCCTATATCACCCAGCTTCACAGTCAGAGACATTACCACTGGGTTATCATGGGCCGCGACTGACCTTCTATACGACTGAAATGTATTCACAATTGATTAATCACTGAGTAGTAATCAATGTCATTTGTATTATGTCGTTCTCAGTGTAAATCGAATACTATCAACCAATCTAGTTTAAACATAACTTTGAATAATGAACATCCAAGATCTATGTATATAACTAGATATTATAAGTTAGAGATAAAAGTCCTATCTATAAGAATAAAGAAGAATAAAATAAAAACGATAACTTTTATACAAGATATGAATAGAACAGATTTATCAATATTTATCATGGATACCTTAATGGAGATGCCAATGAAACAATGTAAAGATTTAAGTGTTTTTTCATTATGAGTTACTTATCTTCTAACTAACTAACTAACGATTTGATTGATTAATTAACTATCCATTAAAAGTAATAAATACTAATTCTTTTCTTTTCTTTTTCTTTCTCTCTATAAAGAATAAATGAAACCATTTATGTATTGAATAGGGGGAACATAATCATTTTTAAAACAATTCATTAGTCTATTTGTTAATACCCTCTATTTTCTTTCTTTTTTTTGTTTTGTTTTCTATTGTTTCACTAAGTGATGAGTATTTACTGTGTATTTTTTGCAAAGTAAGATGAGACGTCAGTTATATTCCAATATTTTAGGTGTTGTTGTTGTTGTTGTTATGTGTCCATTTGTTTTTATCTTCAAGAATGAATCACATTGATATTTTTCCCTTTTTGTTTAACATGTACTACATATTAGAATAGTAACAATAAAATTTAATAGTAATAAAACTTTATTCAGTAAGAAGGTTAGTAGTATATAAGTTTCTATAGAGATATACCCCAATGTTAAATATGATAATGTGTCATTCATTAGTGAATTCACCTTTGTTTTTTTTGTGGTTCTTATACACAAATACTACTATCTATTAGAAATAAACCATATATCCCCCCTTTCTTTTTTTTGTTTTTGTTTAACCTAACAGATCATTTCAATAATTTCATATTGAGGTCATATTGCCTCAAGCATATAGAAGTGAATAACTCAATAGAAACAAAGTAAATAAATAAACAAATAAAAGAAGGAGAACTTTAATGAATAGTTAACAATAAACAAGAAACAATAAACATTCTTCCCAATTATATTCTAAGTTTCACTTCATGAGAGTTAATTGGAATCAATCAATTTTTATAAAAGTAAAAGTAGATAGTGATGTATAAGAATAAGAAATAAAATATCTAATCTATGATTATTAGACTAACAAAAACTTTTTAAATTAAAATTTCTTCTTATTATTATTCAGTAAAAAAAAATGAGAAGACATGATCAATGGAATTCGACTTGAGTCTATTGTGAGATAATAACTCACTCATAATTGATGAATCACTGGGTGGTGATCAATGTCATGTATGTCAGGTCGCTCTTAGTGTAGATCGAATCCTATCAACCAAGTTGCAATGTGGCTACTAGTCTAGGTGACTCAACATTACGTGCACCATGTTGAGATAAGATGGTGGTTGGAGGTAGTTAATAGGAAACCCTGGACCCTAGTTTTGAGTCACGTAGACTTGTGGCTACATTGCAATTTGGTCGATAGCATCCGATTTGCACCAAGAAGGACTTGACACACATGACATTACTCACTTACCATCCAGTGATCAATCAATTGCGAATACATCTCAGACCCACAGCAGGTCGGTCGCGGCCCGGATAACCCAGTGGTAACGTCAATGACTGTGAAGCTGGGTGACATGGGATTGAATCCGTCAGGCAGCACCAGTTCCCTTGCTGCGAGTGCCAAACAGCCGGAAATCCGGGTCTAGGGTTTCATGTTGACTACGTCCAACCGCCGTCTGGTAACTCACTGAAGACAATGGTGGATGTGTCGCTCAATTTCGTGGATTGGTTGAGGTTAGACATTAACACAGATGGATGTCGTATGACTCAGTAGTCTAGAAGTTAGGCGTTCGCGTACGAGACTGATAACTCCTGGGTTCGAATCTTGTGGAGCGACATTGTGCACGTGTAGTGTTGAGGAGTCCCATACTAGGACCAAAAGGCCATCCACTGCTTCAAGGTTATTCATAGTGGTCTAGCTTCAATTGACTCATGAATTCAATTATTAACTTACTAACATCTCCACAAAACCCCTCTCTAAATATTATTGAATTCAATATTTATAAGAAGGAAAAAAAAAGAAAGCATCGATTCTATTCAAAATACTCTCATGGTTGAATATTTAAATAATTAGAAACAGAGGATCCTTTCAACGGTAGAAAGCTTCAAGACTAAAAAAATCTTAAGTGAATACAAGCCTTTGTTATTCTTATCACAATCAGTACATCTTTCATCACATTATCAATTTGTACTTCTTACACACTATACTGTATTATGCAATCTATTTGACTTTTATTGTCCATTTATAAATTGCTTTTTGATGGAGTTTTGTTGTCTAAGCTGGATTGTTTGGTCGTGGAGCTTCCATCGTTCTTCTGAACAACATCATCGGCGCAAACTTCAGGTATACTCGTAAATTGCGTTGATTCATTTAGTGATTTTGTATGTGCATATAAATGTTATTGTATATTAACTGAGTAAGTAATACAGTTGTTAGGAAACGAGTACTAGATAAGGATGGCAAATCAATTGATGAAGTAGTGAAACTTCATCAGTTGAGATGGCTGAGATATGTGTTACGTATGCCCAACCACCGACTGTCCCGACGAGCGATGTTTTATGGTGTAGGAGTAAGTTGGAAGAAAGCTAGACGTGATCGGACCAAAACATGGCACAAATACATAAAGTTACTGACAAGTGGACTGAACCATGTTGGTAGGCGTGGACTACCTGGTTGGGATCCGCGAGATGATAGCAAACGATGGTTAGAGACCTTGAATGACTTGGCTCGAAATCGTTTGGAATAGCACAGGTGCATCCACTCTTTGTATTCTCTTAAATTCTAATCTTCTGAATTCTTCATGTCCCTTTGTTTTTCCTCTTTCCAAATTTATTTCACTGGATTATATTCCTTGAATAACATCTTCAAACCCTAATGTTTCCGATTAATGCTTATACTTTTACTACCTCTACCACTACGGGATTTGAATCGACAATTGTATCTGTGTGGTAATGTGGTGTGGCAACTTGAACTGATGTACGTATGTACGATGTTCTACGTTGTTACTGACTGACTGATTATTGTATATTAAAGCAAAGCCTGGCGAAGATGTAACTGAAAAATAATATTGTTTGTTTTATATATGTTATCAGACAAATGAAGTGACTAACATTATCATTATCCATTAGATATTGATGGAGTTTTGTTATCTAAGCTAGATGGTTCGGTCATGGAGCTTTCGAATCTTCTCCAATATCTTCATTTGGTATTTTAGACCATTTAATATCTTGAAAACTGAAAAAAAATTTTCGATTAAACGTGCACTTACGGTCTATTTAACAAAAAAAATTTAAGAAATTACTTTTTAATGGCTGAGATCATGAGTGAATTAAAGTTAGACCACTATGGAAAACCTGAAAACACTGAATGGCCGTTTCGCCTTATGGTGGGAGTCCCCCTCGTCAGTGTGCACCCACGATCTTGCCTCGCGAGATTCGAACCTAGGATCTATCAGTCTCGCACGGGAACGGTTAACCTCTAGACCACTAAACTGGACGGCATCAAACGGTGTTAACTTTTAGTAATAAAGGAGGTTCGCTTTTTTTGAAATTAAATAGGAAAATTAACCTGAACAACAAAGATTGTGTGCATCATACAACTAAGTTACTCAATAAATTTTAATAAGGAATGTTTCAATTGATCAATATTGAATAAACCGGAAGGAAAACACTACTGGATAAGGAGTATAAGGTCAAAGGTTAAGCACTTGAAAACAGATAATAAAAAAGATAGTTAACACACCTATTGTTGTTTTTAGTAAAGTGAAAACATTAATTAATGTTATGCAGATTTAACAAGTCTTCAATAGAAAATGTACATAAATTGATACATATTTGTAGTGAAATTTTCTTCGTCCTATTTTAAAACTCTTGAACATATAAGAATTAATATCAGAAGGGGTTTTGTGGAGTTTGTAGTAATTTTAATAGTTGAGGTCATGGGTCAATTGAAGTTAGACCATCATGGAAAATCTGAAAGCACTAGACGGTCGTTTCGTCCTGTTGTGAGACTCCTTAGCAGTGCGCATTAAGTCAAAGCTTCAAGTTGATGCAAAATAATTATCATTCACCGAGTTGATATTTGACAGTCTTCGCATTCTTATTTTATTCATTGATTCAGAAATAGTATGTAATTATTATATAATGATATCAGTAAACGACTTATCTAACTTCTAAGTCGATTGACTTCAAGGCAGATTTTAACTGACGGAGCTTGAAAACTTGTCATTCAGTGTTGACTTGTTTTTTCAATCGAAAAGACCGAATCTGTTGTGAGATAATAACTCATTGAAGACAATAGTGAATATGTCGCTCAATTTCGTGGATTGGTTGAAGTTAGACATTAACACGGTTGGTGCTGGCCGGCTCAGTGGTCTAGTAGTTGAGCGTTCACGCGCGAGACTGGTAGGTCGTGAGTTTGAATCATAAGGGGCAGGGTCGTGGTTGGGTATTGCTGAGAAGTCCCACAATAGAACGAAACGGTCGTCCAGTGCTTCCAAGTTTTCCATGGTCGTCTAGCTTCAATCGACTCATGATCTCAACCATCGAAAAATTTATTAAGTTCATATTTTGGCATGTAAATAGCTAGCTGAAATTTAAAAGAATTAACAGTTTTAATTAGATTTAGTAGTTGAAAGTGAAATGATTATATCAGAAAAAACATGAGATGAAGTCACAAAATGCACAAAATGAATAGTCTTAGATTAGAACAAATGCTCGAATTTTGTACAACATCTTAGAATTGAAGGTTTTTTAATTACATTTTCCGTCTTGGTAACGACTTGATGTTTTTTGAAAAATAAACACTAAGTAGCTGACCAAAAGTAAGCAGATCCCATCGGAGGAAGAAAGCATCCAACTGCGTCACAAGGCAAGCTCTCCCTTGAAATCTTCAAGGCTAGAGGAGGAGAGGAAGACCAGAAAACACATTACACCGAGAAATGGTGACAGATATGAGAAGAATGAATAACAATTGGATAGAACTAGAAAGGAAGGTGGAGGACAGAGTGGGTTGGAGAATGTTAGTTGCTGGCGTATGCTTCATTGGGAGTAACAGGCTTATGTAAGTAATTAAGCTGACCAAATGTGATATGTAGAGTATAACAGCAAAAGTATGGATATAATTGATAGTATAAAACACTTTGTCGTTCGACTATACTTAGTTTTCTTTTAAAAAATTATATTATCTTGGTAAACCATTGCAAATGAGAAACTACTAGACATTTGTATAGTTCTTGTGATGAATTCGTCAAATAAAACGAATCCATGACTTAGCTTAAAGAAACAAAACTAGATACTGTAGGTATCTCAACTGGCATGAAATCACTCATCCACTAACTAGCTAATTGTTTGCATTAATAACTTAAATAAATTCACTATATTAAACGATTATCATACTTTATTATTTATGTGAAAATACCAAATCTATAATCTGTAACAAAACCTACTAACAGTTATAACTGAATAAGAACTTTCATCTAAATTTGATCGAATAATTTCACAGTATTTTGGCATCGAGTTAATGTGAGACATTAAAGTGAAAGAATGTTGTATTTGTAAAATCTTAACGAATGAATTCAAAGTAAATCCAACATTTCACCTGGCAATCTGGTTCAAGCTTTTCAAGGAAATGAATTAAAATCAGAAGGGGTTTTGTGAAGATTTTTATAAATTGAAGCTAGACCAGTATGAAAAACCTGGAAGCACTGGACAGTCGTTTCGTCCTATTATGGGACTCCTCAGCAGTGCGCATACACGATCCCGCACCCCGCGAGATTCCAACCCACGACCTATCAGTCTCGCGCCAGGCGATTAACCAACTAGACCACTGAACCGGCATCCAATGGTGTTAATGTCTAACTTCAACCAATCCACGAAATTGCGCCACCGTACACCATTGTCTTCAGTGAGTTGATATCTCACAACAGATTTGGTTGAACTCCACTGATAACAACTTCTCACTAGAACTCCAGGAAATGCCTCGTGAAGTCATTCACTAGTGAGTAGATGACTATTATCAGAAGGGGTTTTGTGGAGATTTTTAGAAATTTCACTGATTGAAATTCCTTTTTTTTGTTCATCGAATCAAGTATTATTGTAGTAAAAACGACCAATTATATACAAAATATATTTAACTAATCAACAATAGGCAATAATCAGATAGTTCATTCGAATAAACAATTTTCAACCAATTAAATTTAATACCGTTCGGTTAGAAAATAAGTAAGACTGATATATATCGAAAAATATAATATTAAAACTAATTGAATAACATAGATACAACTATAGATATATATAAATATACATGCCTACAGGCATATAAGT
The DNA here is from genome assembly GCF_000699445.3 of Schistosoma haematobium. NCBI lineage: Eukaryota > Metazoa > Platyhelminthes > Trematoda > Strigeidida > Schistosomatidae > Schistosoma > Schistosoma haematobium. Next base: position 19,295,476 of record NC_067201.1, read on the forward strand.
GGTAATCAGCTCCTGAAATCATATTACACAACTCGGTACGATAAAGGAGTGAGTGTGTGTGTGGGGGGGAAATAGAAACGAAAGAAGAAAAAAGAATGAGAAAGAAAAAAACGAACGAGAAAAAGATAGAAAAAGTTACGTGTAGGGAGGTATGATCAGTCAGTTAATCATGAAATTTATTTCCATCTAATTGTTGATAGGAAAAATAATTTAGGTATCCAGTTGAATTTGATAGGTTTACTTTAAAATTACAATGAGCTTATACTGTAAATAAATCACTTCATAAATAACTTTACAGGGAGAAAATAATTAATAATATCATCATCATGGCTTAAGCGATTTTCTTATTTTTGGATAAAGACATTTTGAAGTTAGTGGTCTAGTGGTTAAGCACTGGCGTGCGAGACTGAAAGGTCCTGGGTTCGAATCAAGCGAAGCGAGATTGTGAATGTACAATGCTGAGAAGTTCCACAATAGATCGAAACGATAGTCCAATGCTTTTTTTATGGTGATCTAACATCAATTGACTGATCATCTCAACTATTGAAATTACTACAATCCCCAAAAAACCCCTTCTGATACTAGTAAGAGAATTGTTTGATGACTGATGAACTATGTACTGATACTAATTGGTATAGTTTAATTTGTCCAAAAACATTGAACAGCATTATTTACACTAAATAATTTCTTACGGTAGAATTCAGAAGGCGTATTTCGTTCTGTTTGAAATTCTTCATCAAGATTTATGTACAACACAGTGTTGATGATCTCAGTGAGATTCAAACACATCATTCATAGTTTCAAACACCAGGAAGTTTTTCTAAGGGTAGTTATTTATGACAATCATCCGCTGTTCAGCGATCATTGGTTATTATTACTGTTTCCCACTAAATCTCCTTTGTTGTTTGTTTCAGTGAAGAAGTGATGATCTACTGCCACCACATCAGTACATTGAAATCCCCTTTATATATATATTCTACTTGCCATTGGATTCGTGTACTTAAAGATTTGACAGAAATATCGATCCGGTTCTGTATTAGATTAATGACGGCAGTGTACAAGCTCTAATATAACATCTCGACATTAGCACATTAAGTTAAACATACATCCAGTTAATTAAAGCTTGAATACTTTGAAACTTAATTTTTCTCTCCACCAGTTAAAAATATATTAATTGAGGTTAAACATGTCGGCCGACGCAGTGGTCTAGAGTTTAAGAGTTCGCGTGCGTGACTAAAGGCCCTAGGTTGGAATCTCACGATGCGGCAGGATCGTGGATATTCATTGCTGAGGAGTCGCACTATAGGAAGAAACGGCCGTTCAGTGCTTCCAGATTTTCAATGGTAGTCTAACATCAGTCAGTTCATGATCTCAATCAAAAATATATATATATGAAGATCAAATATTAACTGGGTAATCAAAGGTCTAAACATAACTGTATTCCAATATCACAAGACCAGCTGAACACAGCTACTTCAGTTCAAGATATATGAAAGTCATTTTTTGTCTGTCATAATTTTAGACCAAAAAATATTATTGATTTAATAAGTATTTGAAATTCTGTAACTCCAAAAACTCTGTTGGATTGTACAAATCAGATTAATTTGAGAGGAAAAACCAGTCAGTTTACATACCTAGTGTGCATGTGTATAAATGTATCCATGTGGGCGCCTTAGAATAGACTTGTTCACAAATACAATATATATGGTATATGTGAATGAGTGACACTGAAAAAAAGAAATGGATATAATTTAAAATAGGAAATTGTTATGTCTGTTTTAAAAGTGTGAATAACTATCACTCATGAGTGAATACAACCTATGTATATATATATATATATATATATATATATATATATATATACTCAATCATTATTTACTCATTGTTTAGAATGTACATTTTTATTTAAGGGAACAACAGAGAGATTATAATATTCCTAACATCAATTGTAGTCCTAAACATCAATCGGAAGATTCAAGTGAACAATAATACCAAGTGACTTTCAACTTCACCCCATTGCACAACTAAGTGGCTATCAGGACTCAGTAGCTAACTGGATAACGTGATGGCGTTTAAAGTGAACAGTACTGGGTTCGAATTTCAGAGCGAACATCAACTTTGAGATGAAGGTACAAACTGAATTCGACTGCTAGACATTATCAATCTTTGCTTATAATGCATGTGAATTAAGGCAATCTCGAGGCAATCCGCACAATATGCACATGTACCAGTAGAAGACTGATTAATCGTAGTCCTAAACATCAATGAGGAGATTTAAGTAAAACAATACCAAGTGAATTATTCCTAACATTGTTGTTGCTGTAATTTATGTACATCTTAACAATTGTAACAAACGTAATTCATATCAGTGGAATGATAAATTCATAAAACATAAAATAATCTGATCCAAATCAACAGTTTATGGCATAAACTAAAATTTATTTCTATTACTCTTTACAATTTAAAGATCTTCATTGAATGATTGTAACTAGTTAAGTATATAGTTATGCTTAATAGGAAGTTTTAAAGAATTTGATCAAAATTACTCATTGTTCATTAGTCTTTAATTTAGACAAAAATAAATATGTTCATGATTTCTGGTTTAAATAAGTGTAATATAGAGATTTATTCATTTCGATGATAGTGTTAATTACTTACTCACATACGCCTGTTACTTCAAATGAAGCATCCGCCAACCGACCAACATTCTCCAACACACTCTGTCCTCCACCTTCCTTTCTAGTTCTATCCAATTGTTATTCATTCTTCTCATATCTGTCACCATTTCTCGGTGTAATATGTTTTTTGGTCTTCCTCTCCTCCTCTAGCCTTGAAGATTTCAAGGGAGAGCTTGCCTTGTGACGCAGTTGGATGCTTTCCTCAATGTGTGTTCTATATACTTCCAGTGCTTCTTCTTGATTTCTTCCTCCGTTGGGACCTGTTCTTTTCTCTCCCACAGTAGGTTGTTGTTGATAGTGTCTGCCAATGGATCTGAAGTATTTTGCGCAGTTAACTGCTAATAAATACTTGTATCTTCTGGTTGATTACTTTCGTGGTTCTCCAGGTTTCTGGCGCATATAGTAGAACTGTCTTAACATTTGTATTGAAAATTCTGACCGTGTTGGTTGACAGTTCATTACTAACTAGAGTTATTTAGAGAACTATGGTGAGCCAGAGAAAACTAAATGGGCATTATATATGAAAATTATATTTGAGATAAACTCAGCGATTGAAATTTTAATAATCTTTCGTCCAGTAAACTTGCCTAGATTTCTTCTGGGTAATAATCTAAATCTAAATCGCCGTTTGTATCTTAGTTTAGAATATTTTACTAGTTTTTTCCACCATCAACAATTGACGAAAGAAATTATTATCAACATAAATCTGGTTATAATCAGAGAGGAGTTTTGTGGATATTATAGTAATTTAATGGTTGAATTCATGAGTCAATTGAAGCTAGACGACCATGAAAAACCTGGAAGCACTGATGAGGAGACCCATACTAGGGCAAATGGCCGTCCAATACTTGAATACTTGAATGCTTGAATTGTCGTATTCGTCAATTTTTTTAACAAGCGTCCATAAATTAATTTCATGGAGTCTTTATGAACACTATTAGACTCCTTTTGTCGAATAAAAGCTAATTAATCCTTTTAGGAATAAAGTAATTTCAATAGTTAAGATCATTAGTCAATTGAAGCTAGACTACCACGGAAAATCTTCAAGTACTGGATGGCCATTTCGTCCTAGTATGAGACTCTCCAAAAGTTCACATCCATAATCCCTCTGCCTCGCGAGAATCCAACACACGACCTATCAGTCTCGCGCGCCCTCAATCTCTAGACCAATGGGGCGGCCGGCATCCAACGGTTTTAATGTCTACCTCCAACAAATCCAAGAAACTGAGCGTCATATCTATCATTGTCTTCAGTGAGTTACTATCTCACAACAGACCCGGTTGAACTCCACTCGTCACTGTTTCTCGTTATAACTCCAGGAAATACCTGTTGAAGCCAGCCACTAGTGAGCATATGTTTGTGGTTAAGCGTTCACGTACGCGACTGATAGGTCCTGGGTTGGAATCTCGAGAGGCGGCGGGATTGTGGATGTGCACTGCTGAGGAAAAGTCCCACGATAGAACAAAATGGCCATTCAGTGTTTCCAGGTTTTCCATGTTGGTCTAACTTCAAGTGAATCATCATCTAAACTAATAAAACTACTATAATATCCACAAAAGCCCCATTTGATATGAATTAAGCAATTTATTCAATATAAGATGTTTTTATATTCGCATTTTATTCAGATATTGGATTGAATTACTCACATACAATAAGAATGTATTGGTTTACAAAATTAAATCTTTTCTATAATAAAGTAATATGAGATTAATCCATTCTGACATACTTAATCATTTAATGTGACAAATGGATTAACTGCAATACTTTAATCTTAATTAAACACAAAAGGATATTTTATTCTGGAATTAATATAAGTGAATATATATTTAGAACAATAGTAAACTATTTGAAAATATTTTAGCATAACTTTGACATCATTCAATGAATAGTTGAGATCATGAATCAATTGAAACTAAATCATCATGGAAAACCTGGAAGTACTTCAATTGACTCATGATCATAACTAATGAAATGACTATAATATCCACAACTCTCGCCCCTTCTGAATAAAATAACATCAAACAACTAGTAAATTACAACAGTAAGTTTGCTTGTAAATTTGATCGAATGATCACTGATGTCATTACTAATGTTAAATTAACCATCCCTTCATAAAGTATTTGATCTAAATCAATACTTACTTCTAAATAAAGATCGTGAAATTCTTATAGAACGATACAAATCAATGGGTTTAACTTAATCGATAATAAGAAAGAATATTGATTAATAATACTGAATGGTGATAGTTATAAATGTATAAGGAACCAAAATATATTAAAAAAAAACAAACACAGACTAATTGATGATAATATAATAATTCAGTCGTTTTAGTGTATTTCTCGAGATTTAAAACCCTGAGATTCAGTCTGATAAACGCCAAAAGAGTACATTAATTAAAAACTTAAAAGTAGGTTATCAGTCAGTCAGTCAACAACGTAGTACTTCGTACATACGTACATCAGTTCAAGTTGCTATACCACATTACCACACAGATACAATTGTCGATTCAAATCCCGTAGTGGTAGAGGTATTAAAAGTATAAGCATTAATCGGAAACATTAGGGTTTGAAGATGTTATTCAAGGAATATAATCCAGTGAAATAAATTTGGAAAGAGGAAAAACAAAGGGACATGAAGAATTCAGAAGATTAGAATTTAAGAGAATACAAAGAGTGGATGCACCTGTGCTATTCCAAACGATTTCGAGCCAAGTCATTCAAGGTCTCTAACCATCGTTTGCTATCATCTCGCGGATCCCAACCAGGTAGTCCACGCCTACCAACATGGTTCAGTCCACTTGTCAGTAACTTTATGTATTTGTGCCATGTTTTGGTCCGATCACGTCTAGCTTTCTTCCAACTTACTCCTACACCATAAAACATCGCTCGTCGGGACAGTCGGTGGTTGGGCATACGTAACACATATCTCAGCCATCTCAACTGATGAAGTTTCACTACTTCATCAATTGATTTGCCATCCTTATCTAGTACTAGTTTCCTAATAACTTCGTTACTTATTGGGTGGTGGTTAAAATACCCTTTAAGTTGTTACTTTTACTTTTATGAGTTATAAAATATGCCAATCTGCATATCATGTGTTGCGAATTTCATTGTAATTCCTAAAAAATGTAGTAGGTGTTTAAGTAAAAAAAACAAAAATGGTATTTGTTGTGATACTGATATTTTCGAGTCGTCTATTATTTATATTGGAAAACGAGGAACCGATACAACTCTCACGACTCGAAGTAAAAACACAGAAGACTGATACAACTGATGATCTATTCACCCCCAAAACACGACGACTGTAGTCAAAAATACACTCTGAAATGAAAAACAAATATAACACTGGGTAAACATTATATGGAATCAAAAAATGGCAGTAATTTTGAATAAGAAATAAAACGAGTTAAGGATGTAATTTTATCATTTCATCTCATTATATTAGATTCTTTTCTGAATCAAACGTTTTTTTACTGTTTATTATTTGAATGTCACGAAAGAAAAGTATTCAGAGAGTGAACAAGAAAATAAATTTACTGAAATAAGTCTTCAGACGCTTATTAAGCAAAGATAGTGGCTAGCAGTGAAATCCAGGATGCGCCTTTCGTCCTATTTAGGACTCGCCAGCTGAATGTACCTGTATTTTACAGTTGATGTTCACTCTAGGACTCGAACCCAGTACCGTTCGCTTCAAGTTCTAACACGTTCTTCACTCAGCTTCTGAGTTCTCATAGCCACTTAACTGTGCAATGGTGTGAAGTTTAAATCCACTTGGTATTGTTTTACTTGTATCTTCCCACTGTTATTTAAGATTGTAGTTGATCAGTCTCTTATTGGCGTATGTGCATCCTATACGGATTGCCTCGATAAAGCATTAAGTCACAAGCTTTTTGAGCAAAGATGAATAGTGGCTAGCAGTGAAAACCAGGATGCCAACACCAAATAAATTTAAACTTCACCCCATTGCACAAGCAGGTGGCTATCAGGACTCAGTAGCTAAGTGGATAACGCGGTGGCGTTTGAAGCGAACGGTACTGAGTTCGAGTCCAAGAGTGAACATCAACTCTGAGATGCAGGTACATCCAGCTGACGAGTCCCAAACAGGACGAAACACGTGTCCTGAATTCCACTGCTAGCCACTATCCATCTTTGCTATTTAGGAATAGTTTATAATGCGAACAGCGAAATTATAAATATCAGATTTTCAGAAAACTTAAGGAAATACAGCTAACTTGTGTGAAAACAGTTTATTGTAAAAGTTTAAAGTTAATCAAATTATTTTATTGAAAAATATTGCAGAAAAAATTATACTACTAGTTAAGAAAAATATTTACGAACCTGATAAAATAAAAATTAATATGAATAGTAGTTTATTTAATATTATTTAATGGAAAATATTTAAACAAAAAAATAATTACCGTGGAGATGACTACGTTTTCCAGCTGACGAGTCCCAAACAGGACGAAACGCTCGCTCTGGATTCCACTGTTAGCCACTATCCATCTTTGCTTATAATGCTTGTAAATTAAGGCAATATCGAGGCATACGCACAGTATGCACATATGCCAATAAGTGACTGATCAATTTCAGTTGTAAAACATCAAGTGAATTAAACTTCACCCCATTACACAAGCAAGTGGGCTATCAGGACTCAGTAGCTAATTGGATAGCGCGATCGCGTTTAAAGAGAACGGTACTGGGTTTGAGTCCCAGGGTGAACATCAACCGCGAGATACAGGTATATACCGCTGACGAGTCCAAAATAAGCCGAAATCCGTGTCTTGGATTCCACTATTAGCCGCTATCCATCTTTACTTAAAATAGCATGTATTGAAAGACAATGAGGAACGAGATCGGAAGCCTAGTTCTTTAGGATAATTAATAATTGTGAAATGGTGTTCAAATCCCATAAAAAGTCTACTCTTTTAATTTCAGAAAGTGGACTTTATAAAACACATAAGTTGTTGTTTTAGGAACCATTATTTCCTTACTGGTATATTTTCTGGTTTGAAAGTTGACTATATACATGATTTTAGGAGCATAGTGAAATTGGGATTCATGTCAGTGAATTCCATAATTAGTTTGACAGTTCTACTGTACAAGAAGAACTATCACAGTCATCATCAAAAAGGTAAAGTATTTATAAATAGTTGTCTACACAATATACGCAACATCTATTGGCTGGATACCATCAGTAACAGCCTACCGTGCGAGAGGACAAACCAGCTTCCAGCTAAAGAGGAAATTAGGAAGACACGATGGGAATGAACAGGTTGTATATTACGGAAATCACCAAACTGCATCGCGAGCCAAGCACTAGCTTGGAATCCTGAAAGGAAGCGGAAAAGAGGAAGACCAAATAACATATTACGTCGGGAATTAGAAGCAGATATGAAAAGGATGAATAACAACTGGAAAGAGCTTGAAAGAATTGCGCAGGAAAGGGTTGGATGGAGAATGTTGGTGGGTAGCCTATACTCCTCCATGAGGAGTAACAGGCGTAAGTTAGTAAGTACTGGTAATAGTATATTTTTAAATTATACTTAGAATATAAATCCAGATTTTAATTTTAACACTAATGTATCAGAAACGGTATATACTGCAGGTTTGACTAAGTAATGTACAATAAATTGTTCTGTAAAACAGTTGAGTTCAATGAGAATTAAATATTTCTGTTTGTTATAAACTCATAACATGTTCCATTGACTGAATACAAGACTCATTTAATTTTCAAAGTGATAAAACTACTAAGGTGTTTTTGTCTAAATGCAGAACATATAGATAGAACAATTAAAATCTCTTGATTGAATAATAGGAGCAGTGACCAATCTTATCATTACTAAAGTTTGTGCTGATGATGTCATTCAGAAGAACGATGAAAGCTCCACGACCAAACCATCCAGCTCATAGAACGAAACTCCATCAAAATGAGTTACTTGATTTGGAAAATAGTCCTTTTAAACAACTTGTTCATGATATTATACATTTGAATAGGAGTTGAAAAAATCGTATTAGAGAGTATTGTTTATTAGCCAAACTATAGTTTTCTATGCAACTTCAAGAGATGAGTAGCCGTTACTCATAGGAAGTAATACTTAAGAGAAATTAACAATCCAATAAGAACAATATTGAAGTTAAGAATTTCCTTCACAAACAATTTTAATGGTTAAGTTCATTTCATATTGTTTGTTTGAATCTTCTCATTGATGTTTAGGACAGCAATTGATTAGTCTTTTATTGGTGAATGTGAATTCTGTGCGTATTACCTCCATATTGCCTTAATTCATAAGCATTATAAACAAAGATAAATGGTGGCTAGTGGTGGAATCCAGGATGTGTGTTCTGTCCTAAGTGGATAACGCAATGGTATTTGAAGCGAACAGTACTGGGTTCGAGTCTCAAAGTGGAGTACAGGTAGATTCAGCTAAAGAGTCCCGAATAAGACGAAACCTATGTCCTGAATTCCACTGTTAGCTACTATCCATCTTTGCCTACATCTTTATTAGTTATTTATTAATTAGCAAAGATTTCCTATTTGATAAGGTCACGTACACAATTATCATCATGCTATTTTTTCTTTTGATAAACAATAATATAAACACAATTTAAACACTTTTGTTTGTTTACTTTACTAAATTATTAAACATTTTCAAATTGCCTACTCATATTATTGTGAATCTTTTCTCCCTCTCTCTCCGTCTCCATTTTAAATGTATCATTGTTTAACCTTAACAACCAATGACACGCCCTACCAACAATGATAAGAATTTATTTATGAAACCCACCTTCACTTTTCAATAGAGATAGATATATGAATAAATGTGAATATTATTCTTATTTTATACAAAAGGTAAAAATTACACAAATTCCAATCATTTCATTCTATTTCAATTTACCTAATAAGTAAAAAACTTCTGACGGTAGTATGGTTTTACAAAACATAAATCTATACAATACGTTGCCACAGTAACCAGAATTATTGTATACGAGATAAATATGTTCAATTAAAAAAGAATAAAACAACAACAATAGTTTCTTTTAACATATCCTAGTTACCATGACGAAAGGTTTTCCATTTTTCTATGTTATTTTTATATTGAGTTCTGTGAGTAAGTATCATCTTTGAAATAGAATTTGGGCCACTTGAATAATAATTTTAAAAAAATATTTGAATTATGATACGAATTTTATTGATTTATTGTATTGATATTTTTAATTGATTGATTTTTAAACTCTTTGAATTTACCTTGAAATAGAATTGAAAAAGTAATGATGATAGATTGATTTTTTCTGATAATCATAAATTGAGAATAGTGATTGAGGTAGAATATCATGAATTCATTTCATTTTCGTCGTTTCTCATTATTATTATTATTATTAATATTATTATTATCATCGTCCACGATCCCGCCGCCTCGCGAGATTCCAACCCAGAACCTCTAGATCATTGAGCCGGCTAGCATCCAACGGTGTTAATGTCTAACTTCAACTAATCCATATCCATCATTGTCATCAGCGAGTTACTATTTCACAACAGACCCGGTTGAACTCCACTCGTCACTGTTTCTCACTACAACTCCAGGAAATATCTGTTGAAGCCAGTCACTATTGAGCATATGTTGATTAATATCAGAAGGAGTTTTTATGGATATTACAGTAATTTCAATAGTTGAGATCATGATATTCTAGATTTTAACATCCCGTAACTCATTTTATTTATACTTCACCGTAAATATGTGTGTATCATTAGAATTTACATATTTTCATCATTAACATTTGAACTCGACGTAATATCTGTTTGTTATTGAGATCGCGAACTGAGTTAAGTTAGACAACCACATTCTCTAATGATTAAAATCAGAGAGAGGTTTTGTAGAGATTGCAGTAATTTAATGATTGAATTCATGAGTCATGGTATACTTGGAAGCACTAGACGGTGGCTCAATTTCGTGGATTGATTGAAGTTAGACATTAACACTATTGGATGCCGGCAAGTTCAGTTGTCTAGAGGTTAAGCGTTCGTGCACGAGACCGATAGGTCTTAGGTTCGAATCTCGCGATGCGGCGTGATCGTGGATGTGCACTACTGTGGAGTCTGACAATAGGACGAAACAGCCATCCAAAGTTTCCAGGTTTCCCATAATGGTCTAGGTTTAATTGACTTATAAATTTGAAAATTCATGAGAAAGTTGCGAATGAGATTTGAAGTTTGTTTTCTTTTTTTTTCTTTTTCTCGGTTTAATGAGTAAAAATAACAAATGGACAATTTTGAAAGTAACTTTCAGGTAAGCAGAGAGTACATACACAATATGCAAATCATATTCATCATTTAACATGATTTGAATCAAAAATAATAATTTACTATGATATTTAGATGGTGGTAGTTAACAGGAAACCCTGGACCCGGGTTTCGTGCTACTTGGCACTCGTCAGCAAGGTGTACTTGTAATCTTGAGGGAACTGGTGCTCCCTGGAGGATTCGATCTGCACTAATAAGGACCAGACACGTATGACATTGATCACCACCCAGTGATCAATCAATTGTGAATTTACTATGGTACTTGTAGGTTGATAACTGTTTATTTCTAATTATAGAAATTTGGTTTGACTTATTGTGAGCGTTTGATTCAGTGAAACTTAAAGTTTATATTGTTTGTTTATTTGTAACATGAAGTTTGGTATTATGTCTGCTATTCATTAATTATCAAACTGTTGGCCTATTCATAACTGTAGTACCCTTTAATATAAGATTCTTTAGAACATGTATTTTCATCTTTATTCTTCTAATATTTGTACACATACTGTGTAATTGAATAATTTGGTTGAAGGTAATGAGGAAATTACACTTGTCGACTTTTGTCTGTTTTAGGGAACAGCTCATTTCATACAATGAGGTGAGCTTTCTCACTTGATAACCAATCTTCAAGCTAACACTCATTTTATAATAATTATTATTACTTGTCAGATGCATCAAATGATGATCAGAAACCTAATACAATTTTTATAGATGCTGCTTAACCTAATGATCCATCATCTACTAATGAGGTTTTCAATAAATTTGATGTAAATATTTCAGAAGAATCAAACTCTGATGACTTCATATCAAGTGTTGTTGTTCCTCACCATCCAGTCAGTTCTAGCAGATTCTCTATTCAATACAGGAAATATAAATAGTCACGTTAAATGTAACTTGGGAATATGATGATCCAACAGTATTTCGTGGGGGAGGATAAACTTGGAAAATTTAAAATCCGGGTATCAACTCTGGATCTTCAAAAAAGAGGTGTTGTATCCCGATGAGAAGAATGAATGGTAACTTTTGAAATCTCTTTATGGGCTAATAATATGCATATATTTTTATCGTATAATTGATAAGTAACTAAACTATTCATATTGGTGTTCCTCCTATCATAAGCTTCATTTTGATCTATGAACTATTATTATACGATTTACCATTCTTAATTGATGACCTATCTATCAATTATTACCTCTCACATTCACAGCCACTTTTGACTAAATATTGTTTGCTATTTAATGATACGAACTCCGCCTGTAGCTCTTCTAGAGTTACTGCCGGTCCCAAGTCCGGGTAAAGGAGGAGGGTTGGGCATGGGGTTAGCGTCCCCATCCCGTAGAAAACTAACTCGCTAAAAAAACGCTTACCAGAAGAAATAATTCAAACCATTATTTTATGATACGATATGGTCTGGTTGGTTTGTATATAAACCTAAGATGTTTGAAATACATGATTCATATCGCAGAGGCCGAGATTGGTGTTTTGGACTTAACAGGCTGGGCTAGACAGGAAGTAGGACCGAAAGGACTCTAGGCTGCTTGTACGTGTTTTATGCGTCACTGGTTCGATCGATAATTCACTGTTCTGTCTGTGGCGGTATCGTTACGTTATACATTAATAGGACACAGGGCACAAGTTATAACATTACCATTATCGCTTTTTAAGCTTAGGTGTAAGAAACATGACTTTCCAACTGATTTATACTAAGTGGGTTCATTTGTTTTAGCATACTTATCGATGAATTTCGATCGGTATCCATTTTCGCATAGATATTTTCTTAACAACAGCAAATTCTTAGTCTTTCCTTCTAAAAAGATTTTATGAGTACAGTCAAAAATGGTCAACACAATCCCTCTTTTACAACTGATTGGACAGAAGCTGCTATAGTTTATATAAACTCTACTCTGTGTACTTTCACAATGGATATATTTTTGCAGTTTCCCTCCTATATTTTGTTGAATTTCACATCTAAGAAACGGGATTTTTCTTCGGCATCGTGCTCAATACTAAATTTTATTTCATTATGTAATTCTTTGAATAGATTAAGTAGTCATGTAGGATGCTTCAAACTATTACAACACTATATGTAAGGCAGAATAATGTTCCATTGATTGATTGTTTAAACTCATCTGTTACAAGTTCCACATACGTATATCAGGTAGGATTGAACTTAGGAGGTTATTATAGCAGCTTCATGAATTTCGGGTACATCATATTATTATACTGGAATTGTACACCTTCAGAGGACAGGAGCTATTCGGATTATTTACTCGGTAAAGGGAGAATTTTAAGAGTTCAGTATATGATTTTTATGGATTCTTGCAAACGGAGCTTTGTAAACAAAAAAACGTAAGACGTCAACTAACACAATAAATCTATCAGAAACATTTAAGCTTCTCCATTTTTGTGTTATTTCAAATCTATACTTCAGACTGTGAGATCTTAGTGTGGTGTTTGTATGACCTAATTATTTCTTGGTACTTGATGACTGCCTGATTTCGAATTGCAAATACAATACGTTCGGGTTTTCTCACCTTGTTCTGTCTACTTAAATTGCGCTATTTCGAGTATTCCTAGTTTGTATAATAATTCAAATACTTCTAATCATCACATTGGCATCGCTAGGGGGCCTGTGATGGGAGAGTTGGACATTCAAATTTTGGTACTTTTTAGGATTATATTCATTGGAAAAGCACACAGCTTATTAAAAACTTTGGCATTTCCAGAAAATCTTATTTCACTTCCTTATGCAACTCTGAAGGAGCTACTGCTAGATCATGTAAAGTACAAAAATTTCGAAAAATGACTCGTCAGGACATCGAAAATTCCACTGCATTGCTACGTCATACCAACCCAATGCGTTCTCAAGGATATGCAGGTAATTCATTGAGTTGTGAAGCAGGTCACAAAGAAGAGCACAAGTTTGGTGAATGTTTGTTCTGTGACTAGTTTCACCCATGTAATTCATGTGTATTTCCTAATGCTAAATGTTTTAAATGTGGTATGATTGGACACATTCAATCAACTTGTAATACTGTTTATTTCATTGCAACTTATGCCAAACTTTGTAATTCCGGTCCTCTTACGCTGAGTGATCTCAATGATCATTTATCTTCATCGACGATTTCGATCCTGGATCTGAGCCCCGCGAAGCGGGCTTGTGCGAGCAAACTGCTGAGGAGTTCCATACTAGGAAGAGACGGCCGTCCAGTGTTTCCAGGTTTTTCATGGTGGTCGAGCTTCAATTGACTCATTATGTCAACTATTAAAATTATTATAATATCCACAAAAACCCATTCTGAAATTGTTTATACTTATTTGAATTTATGAAAGTAAAAACCAGTCATCATAATGACTGTTTATCTATTTAGGGCAAGAAAAAATACGACAACAGAACAAACATTTTGCTGATATAATTAAGGCGTATATCATCGAAGGTTCTGAGATTGTTTTCAAATGTAGAGCTTTAAAAGATATTGATCGTAATCTTCATCAGAAACTAAGATAAATTAAATAGCCTATTCGCTATCAGCACCATCCTTTCATATTCTTGTTTATTTATTTATTACAAGTGTTTATTAACAGGTATCTACACGAATACTTCAGATCCATTGGCCAGACACTATCAGCAACAACCTACTGTGGGAAAGAACAAACCAGATCCCAACGGAGGAAGAAGCGTGGAAATGGATAGCTCACATATTGAGGTAAGCATCCAACTGCGTCACAAGGCAATTCCTCACCTGGAATCCTCAAGGCCAAAGGAGGAGAGGAAGACTAAAAAAACACATAACACCGAGAAACGGAGACAGATATGAGAAGAATGAACAACAATTGGATAGAAGTAGAAAAGAATGCTCAAGACAGAGTGGGTTGAAGAATGTTGGTCGGTTGGCGGATACTTCATTGAAAGTAATAGGAGTAAATAATTAAGTATTACAAAAGTATTCATTGTAGTAAAACCATATTTATTTATTATTTTATTAACAAAAAAATATATAAAAAAGCACAAGTATAAGATGTAGTAACCATGTAGTAACCAGAATATAATATTCTCATAGATTTATACAAGGAATATATACCTTGAGAGTAAACAATGGGGGGAAGATATTGATCCATTAAGAAATACAAAAAATAATTCATGATTGTCAAGATAAAAGAAAAGTATCATAATTATGAATTAAATATAGATTGATATAAGAAGAAGAAGAAGAAGAAGAAGAACAAATAAGAAAGTTAATTAATCATAGAATTTGTAGATGAATTATTATTATAAGAAGAAGAAGAAGAAGTAGTAGTAGTAGTAGTAGTAGTAGCCGTAGTAGTAATAAAGAAATGAATTAATGAATGACTTAAATAATTTGTCATATTACATAATTTCTCTTTTGATGATGAATAAACAAAATGTATTAAAATTAAATTACGTAAATGTAAATATAAATTAAGAAAACAAAATAATGCATCTATAATTAAACCAATTAATTTATACCATTCATATATCCAATATGAACAAATACATTGATACATAATACTAAATAATAAAAAACACATTAATATACTACTTATATATTTCGGATTATTGAATAGAAACTAGAGAAAAAAAACAAAACAAAACAAGGGGTACATATAAAGGTAAGCAGTGATTACTAGTTAAAATATGACATGATCATTTTGAACAAATCTATTTGATAATTCCTTTTAAATTTAGACCATAAACCGATTGATGTTAGATCATCATTGCAAATCTGAAGACATGGGACTCCTCCTTGACAGTGTACATTCACGATCCCGCCGCTTCACATGATTTGAACCCACGACCTATAGGTTTTGTGCGCGAATACTACTGAACTGGCAGTGTTTCCAGGTTTTCAATAATGGTCTAACATTGATCAGTTCATGATCTTAATCAAAAACTTAATAATCACTACAACCCCTATACTGACAATTCTTTTAAATTACTGAATGACAATATAAAAAACCATTTAAAATTTAGAAATATTGTACAACTATACTATTCTCATCTAAGGCTCATTGATAATAAGCATCCACGATGAAATATAAGAACTAATACAGAATATTTACGCACAACTCAATCGATAAATCAGGGTACAATAATTCATATATTTGAAAGTTAGTCAAACCATAACATAATGCAAACAGTATTATGGCTCTTGAGTCGCTCAAATTGTTCAGTGAATGGTAACCCATGTCATACTAATCGAAAATGACTCAGATTGATATCATATTTCCACTTGTTTAAGTAACACATCATTTGGATACGTTAGATAAAGTCGTTTACAATGGCTTGATGGTAATATCTTGTGTGAGAATTCTTATACATTTTACTGATAAGTATAAACAAACAGAATAGCTAGTTCCATAAAGCCACTTTGTAAATTATGCGTAACATCTGCTACTTTCATCATTGACACTTAGAAATCAGACATAACTGGACAGATACTACGTCTAGTTCTGAGTATTTTTTTTTTTGACACTAACTTAACTCAGAGGTCGAAATTTACAAGAACAATTTTTCAGAATTCAACGTGAAATAATGTTGTTGGAACGGTTAACCAATTTGTTGACTAGATTATCAAAACTGCTACTATACTACAACACTCGATAGCTTAAATGATAGGTAGATTTTATCAATAGGTATACAATACAACAGTAAATGAATATTAAGAAAGTCGATATATCTAAGTTTACTGAAACCAACGAAATGGTGCACACGACTTATAGTAAAAACATTTAACAGTGAATGGATGAAATGTATCTTTAAAAACAAACCGGTTTTTCAAAATATATACATTGATAATAGCGTTGGGTTTTAAAGGGACATAATATTTATCTACTGACTAGAGCACTCAAACCTGGTTTACAATATAGGTGACTGTTTAAAGACACTCATCATTACAGGTAATATTAGCATGCCCCCTGCGCAAGGACGACACGCAAAGCCGTGGAGCGCTCCATAATGCCCTGGTACGGCCGAGAGTGAGGAGAATCGAAATTGAGAGGACGAAAAGCAAATGTCCGGCAGCAGCTTAAACAGGGTTGATGGATATGGAGAGTCCACCTAAAGCAGTTGGAAAACCCCCATTCCAAACCAATAGTGCATATGGGCTTCACGATCCTAAAGGAAAAAATGGCGTATGAACCAATCGTTGGTCACCGGCTACCAAGGGAATGCATCTCCCTACGTAGTTCCACTGCTTTGTGGATGAGACCTTTAGGTCGAAGGCCCCAGGTGTGGCCCCCTAAGAGAACCACCTGCTTCGGTTCGGGCACCCCGGCAGGATCCCAGTCGTGACATAGATCGAATGATTTATTAGGTGCCTCCTTGTACCAACATTTATATGTTTAAATAAATATAAAAAAATACCGTACAGCTATGGATTATAGCCATTATGGCACAAATATAATCATTCTCTATCTTCCTACAGATTTCGAAAAGTAAATTCTTATTTAAAGAATTGAAAATATATTCATCAAAATAAATTCAAAGGTTACGTAATTTGGAATTCGCCAAGAAGCTCAAGGTTATAATAGTCAGTTCAAACAATTCAAAATTAATTTCAATAGTTGAGATCATCAGTCAATTGAAGCTAGACCACCATGGAAAATCTGGAAGCATTGGACGGACGTTTCGTCCTATTGTGGGATTCCTCAGCAGTGCGTATCCAACACCTCATCGCCTCGTGGGATTCGAATTCACGACCTTTCAGTCTCGCATGCGAGTGCTTAACCTCTAGACCACTAGGTCGGTATCCAAAATTAAATACTTTTTTTTCAATAATTGAAGTAGATTCATCAGTAGTACTCTCATTTATGACACAATAATTAATAAGAAAAACTTCCATCTACAACTAATCGATATTAATGATATACAGATACAATGAACATTTCCATTTGTTGCTAATTATTTACACTTGAAAAGAAATGAAAGAATTTTTTATTATTAGACCATCTGGTTGAACGGAAACACAAGTCAAACAAGAAGAACAATAACAACTAATAACACTACTAATAAATAAAAAAAGTCAAAAATAATGATACTATCTGTCTAAAGAGATAAGCATTTAACCTAATCCTCAATTTCAGCTGAGTCATTTAAGAGACAAAAACTACAATAGCCTATTTGTAGGACTGTAAATTTTGAGGTCAGACAAATATACAGTTATCCACAGAGAGAAATGAAGAGAAAAGGGAGGAAAATACAATGTACAATAACAATGATAGTTTACAAGAGAAAAAAAGCAATATCGATACGTACATACACGGAAAACACATGAATCATTAAACTGGTGAAAACAATTGAAGGATCTACAATTATAATTCTTGTATAAATGTGAGTATGAGGCTATGTGGACAGTTGGTGTATACAAGTATAAAGTCCTTACTATAAGACATATAAAAATGAAAACATGAAATGTGAAACTTTCGTTAACTACTTATTACATTTTCAGTAGTACATCTCTAGAGAAAATGAACTAAAAAAAATCTTATCAGGATGAATAACATGAAAATATGAGTAGGAAATTGTATTATCCCAATTTAGAGGAAGTATTTAATAACAACTGCAAGAATATCTACCATGATTATCAACTATGTGATGTTTGTTAAACATGTTTTATCTTAAAGTTATTTAGAAATTTGTATTCAACAGGTAAGAAATTATCATTAGACTAGAAAGGGTTTTATGAATGAGCAACATAAAATGTTTATTTATTTAAACACATAAACATTATAACAAGGAGGCATGAAATAGATATACGCCACATAAATCATTCGATTTGTGTGAGGGTTGGGATACTACCCGAGTGCCCAAACCGAAGCGGGTGGTTTTCTTAAGGGGCTACACCTCAAGTCTTTGACCCTAAGGTTCGATCCACAAGGTAGTGGAGCAACTTCAAGAGATGAATTACCATAGTGGTCGGTGACCAATAATAAGTTGATACGTCATTTGTTCCTTCGGGATATTGGAGCAGAAGTGCACCATTTGTTTGGAATCATGGTTTTCCGACTCCCTAGGTGGAACTCTCCGTATCCACTAACCCGGTTAAAGTGTCGGACATTCGCTGTTCGTCCTCTCAATTTCGTAAACAACACTTCCTTGGCGAGAAGGCAGTGAGTAGGACTTCCCTGTCAGTGGTTGTATGCATGTGGTCATGTGAAATCAATTGGAGAGGGAGAGCTGACTCTCCTCGCTCTCGTTCGTACCAAGATATTTGGGGGCCGTATAACAGATAACCAGTGTTCTGTAATTTTAAATATTCTTCTATCTGATGTCAGAAGGTGATGTGATAGTTACTAAAGAAAAAATGATGTGATATTTATTTCGAGTACTCTGAAAGAACAGTCTTTTTAATCTCTGAATTATAACTATAAGAGATGGTGAAAGGATACATAAAAAGTATATACATAAGCGATAAGAGAAATTATTTAACAATGGAGAATAACCAATCAGAATAATAATAACAATCAAGTAAACAATATAAAAGTGAATAAGTTAGATTAAAACTAATTGCTTATTAATATTCACAGCCTTGGTAACAGTATCCATAACAAATAATTTTAGGCACCAAATACTTTTTTTGTTTTATTTATACTGGAGGGGTGGCAGATAATTTACTGTTTTGAAAAATTAATATTTTTTTTGCTAGAAATTTTTAAAGTTACTGATTAATATTATTTGAGAATAATAACAATCTCATAAGCTTTGAAATAAATAATCATGATCTATATGGATCTAAATAGAAAGGATCAATTTTTTAATTAGAAAAGGGATGAACTAATAGAAATATTAAAAGGATATTGAGATCTTAACACTTTTCTTCATTTAATAAACAAAGTGTATAAATCAATAGCATATAATTATTTATTTATTTACTTATTTTACAACATAGATATTGGTACAAGGAGGCACCAAATACATATGCGCCACACACATCACATTTAATATATGTGAAGGCTGTGATACTGCCCGGGTGCCCAGACCGAAGCAGGTGGTTTTCTTAGGGAGCCACATCCCGAACCTTTGACCTAAAGGTCTGAACCACAAAGCAGTGGAGCATCGTGAAGAGATGCAGTCCCATATTAGCCGGTGACCAAAAATTGGTTCATACGCGATTTGTCCCTTTAGGATCGTGGGGCCCATATGCACGATTGGTTTAGGGTCCGGTTAAAGCGCCGGACATTCGCTTTTCGTCCTCTCATCTTCGTAAACAACACCCCCGCCACGAGAAGGCAGTGAGTAGGAATTCCCTGGCAGAGGTTATATACGCGTGGCCGTGTGAGAGCATTTCGAGAGGGCGAGCGGACTCCCCACTCTCGGCCGTACCAGGGCACTTGGGGGCATATCATAATAATAATGCTATTATCAAACATTTTTTACAAAGTTTTCACAGCTTAACATTAATAAATTATATATATAAGTACTGACAATGATAAGCTTACATAAAACCGTGAATGAAGTCGATTGCCAGGTTCAGCACAGTTATTAATTCCAACAGATCGAAATAGACCGTGCATATGTTTAACTGCAACCCCATGCGGATAAATCTGGTTTAACAGAAATAGAAAACAAAATATAAAGTGTTGGATACAAAAATGTCATTTCGGTCAAGGTGATTTATAACTGATATGTATGTAAATTTGTGTGTATTGTTTAAGAATGAAACATTGTGTGACATTTATGATGAGAAAGGATAGAGTTTATTAATTTGTGAGATGACAGTGTGAATTGTAAATAAGATCAGACTGAATGGCTAGGATAGATAGTCCAAGTAGGATTAAGCATTATATGGAACAATTCAACTACTCTCCTTTCTTTGTAATTGGAAAAGCCTTTTTGCAATATTTTGATATTTTTAAAATCGATTTGGTGGTTGTTGAAAATGGCATGAACTGCTATTGCCGATTTAATTTGAAATTTATCCAATTTTACGGGATTGTTAGGAGGTTTATTTGTGTACCTAGTATGCTCTTTGGCTTTAGTCAAGATTTCTCGAGAAGACTCCAATATAGAAGGCATCACAATCGATACAACCTAATTTGTAGACGCAGTTCTGTATGGACATGAAAGGGATTTTTTTAAAGCGAACTATAGTCCTTCGAAGTGTGTTCGTTGTTTTGTAATACACTTTAATTCTGTGATGTTTTAAGATTGTTTGGAGTTCTTTCTACCAAATTACAAATCATGATTTCTAACCTGTTTATAGAAAGAGAACGTCATTATTTAAATTTATCGAAACACCGACAAATTAAAAAATTCGAAAACATCAAAGAAAGGAAGAAAGATAAGAAAACATCAGCAATAAGATATAATTCGAATGATGTAAGAAGAATTGTTCTTAATCTTGACTAGAGCCAAAGAACATATTAGATACACAAATAAACCTCCTAACAATCCTGTAGAATTGAACCAACTTCAAATTAAATCGGCAATAGCAGTTCATGCCATTTTCAACAACCACCAAATCGATTTTAAAAATATCAAAATATTGCAAAAAGGCTTTTCCAATTACAAAGAAAGGAGAGTAGTTGAATTGTTCCATATAATGCTTAATCCTACTTGGACTATCTATCCTAGCCATTCAGTCTGATCTTATTTACAATTCACACTGTCATCTCACAAATTAATAAACTCTATCCTTTCTCATCATAAATGTCACACAATGTTTCATTCTTAAACAATACACACATACATACACACACTTATTTACATACATATCACTTGTGAATCACCTTGACAGAAATGACATGACATCAACTTAGATCTGTTCTTTAATTGATCACATATTATTATTCTTATTGTTCCGTTGCACTATTTAAACTTGGATTAATTTTAATTTGGTTATTTATTCTCTGAAGAAGTGACTTACACTAAGTCACGAAACGTCAGAAAATCTAATTTTTCTACTCATTGAGGTATTACAAATATATTATTTATTTATTTATAACAATCTACCCAATGCTCAATTTATTCGAAATTATCAAATTAAACGTTGGTAATGATACCTAATTTATCCTATTACATTTGATCGATAGAACTTATGCATTCAAAGTGATTGATTACATAACACTTTTCAATATAATAGAATCATTTTGATTGAATCAATTACTATTTAAAATCAAATATGTTACACAAATAATCGTACACAACAAGGGAAAAACTCTAATCTAATAGAAAAATGTCAGTCAGCTACAACGTAGGACCAGGCATATATATGCATCGATCCAAGATGTTACACCTCATTAGCACAACAAGATCAACATCGGATTCATAAAGTAGTTAATTCAATGGTGGTAATATATATACAAAAATGTAATACATACAAGCGACGAGTATTTCTAAACACAATGAGAAATTTATTTTTAATAATTCAGATCATGGATCAATTGAAGCTAGACTACCATAGAAAACCTGCAAGTACTAGGCAGTCGTTTATTCCTAGTACGGGACTCCTTAGTAGTGCGCATTCATCATCCCACTGCCTCGCGAGATTTCAACCCAGGACTTATCAGCCTCGCGAGCGAGCGCTTAACCACTAGACCACTGAACCGGCTGACATGCAACGGTGTTAATGTGTAACTCTAACTAATCCACACATCCACCATTGTTATCAGTGAGTTACTATCTCACAAAACACCCAGTTGAACTCCACTGATCACTGCTTCACACGAGAACTTCAGGAAATACCTCTTGAAGCTAGTCACTAGTGAGTATATGTTTATTTTTGTTAAGATTACAATCTACATATTATATAATCATTGAACCATGAATTAATTCATTTAAACAAAATATTATTAATTTTGATTGACATAAGAAGGCATGGTGAAACGGAATTCATCATTATTAATTTACTGATTATTTCTATTGAGTATAAGTAGTAAATTTGATTGTCAATCAATAGAATTATGAGTAGTATAATATTAAATGATAAAAATCTAATATTGAAGAGATTAGTCGTAAAACATTCTTTGTCTATAAGACTAAAGTAAACTTTATGTATATATATATATATATATATATATATATATATATATATAATTATTGGTATAGAACTATGATTAAGGGAAAAGATAGTTCTCATCATGGATTGACTATAATTGGAAGATTATTAGCAATGAAATGGGATGATTACTATCTTTTGATAAGAACTTAATTAGTCATATTGTTAAACTTCACTTCATTGACAATGTAGTCATACGCATGAATGAACCTTAATAAAAATTATGAATAATTTTCTTCTACTAATTGATATATTTCACACTGAGACTTATAAAAGAAGGGAAGAAAGAAACGACATAGCAACGAATCAATTATGTTATATTGTTGGAAAGTCTGAAGATTTTTTGCATTATCATTTCATACTTTGTGAATTACTACTATTCATAACTATCAGGAAGGAGTATACACCTTATATATATTAAAGTAATCTGATTATGAAAGCAGGAAATTTTAATATGGTACAGTCCTTCTAGAATAAATTGTTACATATATACAAACAGTAATTAGTCTGAAATGACAAATAATGGTTTTGTATGCACCCATATTAATTTCTATGAAACATTAGATTGTTAGAAAGATTCCGATATACAGATATTTATCTCTGTATCTTCACAAGAAGCTATGGAATAATGTAGGTAGGCAACAGATGTTAATTAGTATAAATATCCAAATACAGGCTCCTAAGTTAGAATAATTTTTTTATGTATTAAGTTGTATGTTAGATGTGAGATATGTGATGTTCTAAGTGCCCCCAAATGCCCTGGTACGGCCGAGAGTGGGGAGAGTCCACTCTCCCTCTCGAAATGCTCTCACATGGCCACGCGTATATAGCCTCTGCCAGGGAAGTCCTATTCACTGCCTTCTCTCACCGGGGTGTTGTTTACGAAGATGAGAGGACGAAAAGCGAATATCCGGCGCTTTAACCGGACCCTAAACCGATCGTGCACATGGGCTCCAGGACCCTGTGGGAACAAATGGCGTATGAAACAATCATTGGTCACCGGCTACCATGGAACTGCAACTCCCTACGATGTTCCACTGCCTTGTGGGTCAGACCTTTAGGTCAAAGGTTCGGGATGTGGCTCCCTAAGAAAACCACCTGCTTCGGTCTGGGCACCCGGGCAGTATCACAGCCTTCACACATACCAAATGAGATCTGTGCGGCGCATATGTATTTGGTGCCTCCTTGTACTAATATCTACGTGTTAAAGTAAATAAATAAATGTTTTTAGTATTAAAGTGGGTTTAGTCGATTGACAGACCGGAGGCAGTGAAAACAGAACTACAGAGGTCAGAAGACCTGCAGGCTCGAAAATTCGAAAGAGGAACAAGTGTGATAAACGCTACTAACAGGACTGTTTGTGTGTAGTATGTAGCGGAATGTGGAGTCGATTGTACAATTGTCAGACAAAGGGAAGAACTTCAGTAAATCGAAAGCAGGACGTTGGTAGAACACTTGGAGATCAGACGATAAGACAGTTCAGATGGAAAAGCACACCGAAAGATGCGAATACACGATTGAAGGCTATATGTATGTGTTATGTAAATACTTCGTAACTTTTTACAGCAAATAAAAATTTATTAAATATTGTAATTGAGGCATTAAAAAGACAAGCTGAGAGAAAAAATTTTCATTCTAATCAGTTCTTCATCAAGGTTCTACACTAACATATATGCATTATAAGTGAGTAGAAAGTCGATACAAATTAGACGGTGATGAGTCAGTTTAACAAAATTATAATCAGTATGGTGTTGTGGAAAATATTAGGTTTTGTGATTGAGATCATGAACTGATTGATGTTAGACCACCACTGAAAACCTGGAAACACTGGACGGCATTGCTAAGGAGTCCCACAATAGGATGAAATGGCCGTCCAGTGTTTGAAGGTTTTCCATGATGGTCTATCTTCAATTGACTTATGATCTCAACTATTGAAATTACTATAATATCCACAAAAACCCCTTTTGATATTACTTAAAACATAGAGTGCTAATATCTTGATGATATGAAAGTATTTGGTGTGCATTTAAAAATAAAATTCCTCAAGTTTTCTTTTTGTTAAATTATCACTTTTAATGAGATTTTCCACCTTTTGACCCCTCTCATTATTAACATCCTATTACTCTGTCAGGTCGATAATCACATCCACAGAGAGAGAGAGAGAGAGAGAGAAAGTGGTGGTAAGGAAAGAATAAATGTTTAAAAGAGGAATAATAAGTCAATCAGTAAATATTAAAAAACCCCAAGGGTTTTATACAGTAGAAATACAATGAGTATCAACGCACATATAAACTAAAAACTGAATATGGGTGAGAAAAATTGTGAATAAAAAGAAATCTATTCATAATAACTGGACTTTGAATAAAACAACATAAACTATTAATTTTATAGAAGATAAAATAGAAACATTGAATATGACTAAGATTATTTATTGCTATATGGATTGTACATGCACACACACACACACACACAATAGGATAATAATCGTCACCACTACCACCACCACCAGCACTAACAACAACAACAAAATAGGATAATAAAACGTTTGAGATTCTATATCAACATGGATTCAACGAACAACTGAGTTTTTTTATTATTAAGGTCAAACAAAGACAAAACAAAACAAAAAAGGAAGACAAACAGCAGGTAGGATTAACTTTTGTTCTTGAACAGTACCATCGGTAAAACAACAACAACAACAACAAAAATATTCTTCGTACAAATTGTGAATTAATTAGTTAATTAATTACTCAGTAATAATAAATTAATAGATGCACGAAACTATTGAATAGTTTAATTTTGATCAGATAAACATACAAAAAATTTCTTTGAAAAAAATAAAGTGCTGGTGCATTAAAACTTATTCATCATCAAATAGTCGTGTATGACAGACCTCTAATAGTTATGATGAGATAGTTAACGTATCGATACAGAATAGATGACTAAAATAAGACTGTTTTACATTTCGAGTTATATGTTAATGACTAGAGAACTAAAAACAATTCAATCAAGAGCTACTCTTTATAGTTGTCTGATCTTAAAACAGACATTATATTCACAAAGCGATGATTATTACATTAGTTTTTTAACCACTACAAGTTATTGATGACCATCTCCGGACAATGGATCTGTAGTATCTTTTCTATACAGTTCTTTATAAATACATGTACTATTCCGGTGATAGTTGTAGTACTTCTCCAAGCCTCAGCATCCTACAATCGAATGCTTTTAACGCTAGTATTGAAAATCCTGATTTTGAATCAGCGATTATTCCTTTGACTTCCAAATGTCACAGAATTGTAAGGATGCTACCATAACTTTGCCAATCCGTACTTTGACATCAGTTTCAGACACACCGTATTTATGGGTGATGCTCTCTAGGTACGTAATTGATCTCACTTATTCGAAAGTTTCTCCACCAAGTGTGATTTGTTTAATGCTCGATGTACTGTACTTCAAGATTTTGCTTCTTCTGTTGTAAATGTCCATGACTATTTTGAAGGAAGCCGCAGCTACATAGGTTCGCTTCACCGACAAATATTTGTGTGTACGCATGTATTGGGGCTAAGAAGACCTCGAATTCCAAATCATCTAACTGTGTTCAAGTTGCCTACCTACCTATCACCCTCCTCGTAGATCTCGGTGATTGGTTCACCTTGTTTGCTCCTGACTGTCCGATCGGTTCTACTATATTTCCGTGCCAGCTTATTTGTTGAATCATGAGATTATTTCATTTTCATTCTCTTGCAGCTTTTTCTCCTGAAGTTGCCAGATCTTCTACTTATTTCCACTTGTCGGCTCTAATGGTCTTCTTCACTCTTTTGTCTGCTTTTTCTGTGTATATTCAACGTATGTTTTGGCTTTCTCTGTTCTGGTTCGGCTGTTGTTGACTTCCGTCGTCTTGTTTTCCATTTCTTGATTTTTGCCTGAGCTGTCAACGAAGATCCGTTGTTCATGATGGTGTTTTTTGGAACCCAAAACCCTTTGACATGCTGAAGTTATTACTTCTTTAATCTCTTTCTAGTTGCTCTCTCTCACTAACCAACCACCCAGTCAGTATCCTCTGTTTCTGTGAGTGAATTTAGTCCTTAACCGTTTATTGAAGAACAACTACTTTCAATTACTGTTCAGTGCATCTGTTAACGTACCTAAGGATATACAAATGTTGTAGAAAACATTGTTTTATAGTAATACATGTATAAATATACCTGAATACGCACGCTAGTAAAGATGTGTCTGACTATAACATTAGTCGTATCTTGAGGTTGTATTTTAACCACCATTGATTTTATGCACTTAATAAACAGAGCTTGGTGATGAACACTAAAAAGTATAATTTTACGATAGTTGCCTCCTATCTCTGTGTACAAATCCGAATCATTAGACTTGGCGATCGTGTTAAAACATTCATTGATGGAGTTTTATCAGCACTATAACTTAGATAAACCAACACATTAGTTGCTGTCCAATGTATTAACGCACGTAATCTAGTTCTACGTGTAGTTGGTACCAATAATTACTGAGGAAAATGTATTATCTCTATCTAAGTACCTGGTAAGAGAATCTGTCATATATATTTGCACATAATGAAAGCGAACACGAATGCTCACTAGTAGTAAACAGGAATCAGAAATCGTGTGATAATGCTAACGAAAGGGGAGAAAACTACGACAGGATATGAAAGCAAAATAATATAGGAGAAAAAGTGATAATGAGTACGCAAAATCAACTCATTTTGTAACTTGAAGTCAACTAGAAATGTAACATGACCCAACGGTGAAAATATTGAGTTAATAAAATTGTACTACTTATAAACTTTGTTAGTATGCAAAACAATATAGTGACAATTTATAATGCGAGAGAACTATACGATTATCCATGTACAAACAGAACAATATCATGTAGCCAGAAAAGTTGATGTATTTCTGAAAGGATTTGCAATAAAGAACCAAAAATCATTACCCCATACACGATGCACACTTTAAGTTAGGGAAACCTTGAGTCCGGAAGCACAAAGAAAATTCTCTCAATGGGAACAGTTTATTTTGTAGATGATGTTCAGATTTTCTTTTGTCATTTCATCCTTTGCTTTATGGAAGATTTATTGGAATAGTTTTGCTAGTTTATGTGCTACACATGTTCTGAACTGGTTTAATAATATCACTGTAGTTTCCGACATATCTTTTATGCATGTTAGGATGGTCCATTTGTTAATTTCTATATTTGAGTTTGTTTTTGTTGATAAGTTTGTATTGACATCGCTTGATGAAACTGCGTAGATAGCTGTTATTTCGAAACATAATCATTAGATACTTTTCTTCGTTCCTCTGAGCTGTGTTTCACAGTGTGTTTTCGCTCTTTTGAATAAAGTTTTCACGCAATTTATTTTGTGAGTTCTTGGGTTATGGCTACAGTAATTGAGAACTAGATCTGCGTGGGTTGACTTCTGATATACTTGAGTCTCCAGTTTCCCATTGTCGGCCCTGATGATCAATACATCCAGGAATGATAGTTCATTATTCGACTCTTGTACGATTATGAATTGTATGTCATCGAAGACGTTGCTAATCAAACTGTAAGTAATTTCCAGCTCGTTCGTTTTGATGATAATGAATACGTTGTCCACATAACGATTCCACATTTTCGGCTTGATCATTGGTAAGATCGAGGCTTCCAGTCTGAGCATCACAGCTACTGCAACAAGTCTCGATATTGGTGATCCGATTGATGTTCCCTTCGTCTGTTTGTACATTTTATTGTTGAAATGTAAATATGTTATTAAGCATAAAT
Organism: Schistosoma haematobium; assembly: GCF_000699445.3. Lineage (NCBI taxonomy): Eukaryota > Metazoa > Platyhelminthes > Trematoda > Strigeidida > Schistosomatidae > Schistosoma > Schistosoma haematobium. The sequence goes on from NC_067201.1 coordinate 19,324,256, forward strand.
CGATGAGTTTTAGTAGACTTTGACTTTAAGGTTTCGTGTACTTTGGGAGATTTGTGTTATTAGTGAGGAGAATAGATAGTTTTCTATGATAAGTTTGGTTCGAATGAGGTGAATAAGGCTGTTACGTTGAATGATATTTTTAGTTCGTCATTGTTGATTTGAATCGCTTTACTCTTATCTAAGAATTGTATGAGATTTAGTGGAGTGATTGGATGTATCCACTGAGTGCTTCAATATTCTTGAAATTTCTCTCGACAAATTGTATGTAAGGGTTGCCTGGAGCAATACAATTGAACGTAGTGGGATGTTTGGTATATTTAGTTTCAGTTTACCATAAGATTGAGGGAGTACTGGTCCACTAGATTTCATTCGCCATTGATTTTGTTTCGACAGTTGTCCTGTATTGACAAGCTTGTTTAGAGTCTTATGGACTTGAATCCATTGATTTATATAAGCTCTTATTCTCAAGTAGTTCTTCAGCTTTCCTTATATATTCTTTCTTGTCCATAATCATTGTAGTGCGTGGACGAATATAGGAACAAGAATCAGATCAAAGGGAGATACAATCAAAATAAAGATGCAGACAATAACAGGTTAAAGGTCAATAATAAACAACCAAGACCGAGGTCGATAGGACAATTCACTTCTATCTAAAGTCTGTCTTGATGATGCTGTTCAGAAGAACAATGAAGGTTCTTAGGCTAAACCATCCAACCCAGAGAACGAAAATCCAGGAAAATAAATATCTGTTCGGTAGTTATATTGTCGTTTTGTTAAACATAAATGAGTTGAATACTACATTAAATATTATAACAATCAACCATTGAATGGACTTTTTAATAGGTGTTAACGTAGCTTAACTATGTGGCGCATTTGACTTCTGTTAGGGAGATTACAAGATTACTCAAATTTTGTTAACAATGATGAAATGTTACTAGAAATGGAAACTGCAAATGTTATTTTTATAATTCAACTTTCTGAATAACCTTCACCTTTTTCTGATTGGTCAGCATTACTCTTAGTTCTCTGAATTTCTGTATCACTGACGGTCATGTTTTTGTTACTATATATGAACAGAGTTGTACCATTTCATTCTGCTTTATTTGTTCTACTTTGAATAAAAAATTTTCCTGCTATTCATCATCTCGCTGTGTTATCGGGTAAGTGTTGTGTGCTAGTCGCTGTTATCGATTTATGAAATAGACCAAGTTATTTTTGAGTAGCTCAATCGTTTTCAATTTCGCAATAATTTTGAACTCGTATTGAATCCTGAAAATCGAGATATAACAACTTCCAAATATTAGGTTTCAAGTTTGGACGCGGCTGTTGCTAATCTCATTTGAGCAGTTGAATAGTATATGATGTTTTTACGAAATACAGGCAACTTAGAGCATCTGGGCTACCTGTTCCTGCCATCCAGATATTTCAACAAGTTATCTATTTTTGTTTGTTTTAATACATCATTATGTTTATTAATCGCATAACCTATCCTACTGCGTTTCTGAAAAGTGTACAACCTTTCGTTGTCAAAGTTACAAAAAAATAAGAGACAATGTGGTTGCTGGCAATATACAACGAAAAGAATGCACATTATTCAGATGTTCATTCACTGAAGTGCTAACATCTAACTGGCGATCACTCAATATTTATCGCCAGGACTGACCAAGAAGAAAGAAACGGAAACTTGTTGAAATACTTTGCGTTGAGAATTCTTTATTGTACCAAAAATATAATATTGAATAAAGCAGATAATAATAATAATAATAATAATAATAATAATAATAAGAAGAAGAAGAAGAAGAAGAAGAAGAAGAAGAAGGAGAATGAAAATACATATCGGTCATTGAGTTAGATTAATGGTTTCTGTAATCTGACAGTCATTAATTGAGTCATGGAGAGGCAATAGCAACCCTAAATGTCAATAACTATTAGTTGTTACCACCTCTAACGCAACTTATTTTTATAACGCAATTTTGAAATAGAAAATTGTAGTGTTTTTCTCATTGAACAAAATTGCTAATCAATGATGGATTGTTATTTACGTGCAAATACTGAATGACACGCATTAGATCTGTTACACCTAGATGCTTGTATTGGATAACATAAACCAGAAAAAAGAGACCTGAAGTGAATCTATATTTTAAGATTGCTGTATAATGTAAAGGTAGACGAGTATGTCTCAGGATTATTTTCAAGACGACATCAAATTTACCAGTGTGTAGAAAGCCATTGAGAAAAAAAAAGATTGTTTCGGGTTCTATATGATTCTAATGACAGTAATTCATTTGTTTATTTACATCATAACAGTTTTAAAATGTTAAAATTCTTATAAGCAGAGATGGATGGTGGCCAGTAGTGGAAGCCAGGACTTGCGTTTCATCCTACTTAAGACTCGTCAGATGGATTTACCTGAATTCCAGAGTTGATGTTCACTTCGAGACTTGAACCTAGTACTGTTCACTTCAAACGCCATTGCGAACGGTACTGGGTTCAAGTCCCAGAGTGAACATCAACTCTCGAATGCATATACACCCAGCTGAAGAGTCCAAATAGAACGAAACGCGAGTCCTGGATTCTACTGCTGGCCACCATCCATCTCTGCTTATAATGTTTTTGATTCAAGGTAATATCGAGGTAATCTGCACAGGATGCACATATGCCAATAAGAGACTGATCAATGGGAAGATCCAAAAAACCAATACAGAAATGGATTGTTATGTTTTCTTACATTTTTAGGGTGATGCAGATTTGCATACGACAATTACTATGAAACTATTTTAACAACCATTTGTATATTTGAAAATATAGAAAAATAAGCAAATCATTTATCAACATACAAAAAAACAGCTTACGGTAGACGCTGACCATGATATAGTGTTTATATATCCACTTCGTGTGAGCGAATTCTCCCAACTACCCAGATGCATAGAAATTCGATGCAGCAAATCGATGTAATCACATGGTAGAAAATAATGCCAACGTAACAGAAAGACTACTAAGCCAGTCAAGAAACAATGCTGAATGCACCACCAATAATCAATATATAAGTGTTCATTCTGTAATATAACAGAAAACAATAATAATAATAATCTATCGACTTGGAATAATACATTAGTCTGTTGGAGATAAACCAGCATTTGAAACTGGTCTTTACAAATTTGTGAGCCTGGCTTTAAAAACTAACAGGGTTCCGTTCGAGTTACGTATGTATTTATTATGTTTTCAGGCTTCCTTGAATAACTCTACATGCACTGTAGGTCAACGACTAATCTGTAACTTGACAAATAAAAGCGCATTTCATCCGTTAGATAAAGCTATACATATAAATCATTCGATAGACAAGCGTATGTATGGAATTTATTAGCATCTCGAAAGCTGTTAAAAAATAAGCCCAATGAGGAGTAAGGGAATATAACCACTTCTCTGTACTGTTCCACACAAGTAGTAAGATTAGGAACCGCATTGTCTTATCTAGTCATTCTCCTAACTTTGGGACCGATAAAATTAAAGAAACAAAGCAAAATTCAGACCGAAATGATTTGAGGGTACAGGCGATATCGTTATATTGCACCAAAATAAATGACAATCATTCCTTGTTAGTATGGGATATATTTAAGCAAAAAAAATGTAGAGCACCGCTATCAGATTGACAGGACCTAGTGTTTGAGATCGAGAAGTTCTTGCAACTGGAGTAAGTGTGAGTGATAAAAAAAATGTAGCATAGTAAGGTAAATGCCTGAGTGGATTGTGATGTGTGACACCCTTAGGGTTATCGCAGAGTTTGTTGGGTTATAAAACATCGAACTTACAGCATTATGATGCTAGAAGTTATGACTAAACGCTTATGAAATGTCTTTTATGAGTTACAACATACAGAGAAATAGAATTTTCAAGAAATGATATTTTTGTTTGAAATGTGCATACCTGGACAAATATCATTGGTAGAAAGCATCCATAATAAACTGCATGTAAGGTACCAATTAAAATATCCATTAACCTTGCATTAAAATCACGTCTATACAGTTCGACTTCTTCACGTATTTGTTCAGGTGTTGCACCTAAACACTGATGATTCATTAAATAATTGTTTGAATCTACGTCACTTGTATAGTAGATGGTTTGAAATGATGGATGATCAGTTGATGCATGGAGTTGTCTTGAAGGAACAAATGTATATGGCGTTGGAAAAAACATGTTCTCAGGAGGTAAACATGGCCAATCCGTAATGATTGTGAGACATCGCCAACAGGATGATGTAAACAGCTATATTAGTCAAATTCACAAGAAGAGAATAACTTATGGAAAGCGACAAAATTTATTTCCAGAGGTCTAATTAAACTTAAATGATAATAAGAAAATGTTTTAATATGAAGTTAAGAATCATCATCAAAAAATTGAGCAATTCATAATATATTATATCTGTTGAACAATTATCTATATGAAAAACTGAAGATGTAAAGAGAAGAACTCAGTTGACTCTGAGAATTGGAACATAATGAAGAACAATTTCATTTGAATCATAACCGATTGTCAGTATAGGGTTGTGGAGGTTATTAAGTTTTTGATTGAGATCATGAACTGATTGATGTTAGACCACCACTGAAAACCTGAAAGCACTGGACGACCGTTTCGTCCTACTTTGGGACTCCTCAGCAGTGCGCATCCACGATCCCGCTCGCAAGATTTGAACCCAGGTCCTTCAGCCTTATGAACGAACGCTTAAACCTTAGACCACTGAACCAACTGATTTCAATCTGTATTAAATCGAGTTTGTTAACCCTAAATTCCTGTTATCTTTATAGCTATGACTTTGTGATAATCATATGGTTTAATAAGTTAAGTAGCATATATTTTAGATCGGTCTGACAGTTTAAAGGTTTGCTTGGTATTATTCTTGTTTGTATCCGTCACTGAGTTTATATTTAATGGATTCATGCCTTAAGTATCTTGAAATATGTTTATCAGTTTACTTCACATATCTAAATATGAATTATAACCGATAATACGAGGAAATCTATAATCAAATAACTGAAAATTTCTTATCTTCTTATGAAGTAGTGAAACGTCATCAGTTGAGATGGCTGAGATATGTGTTATGTATGCCCAACCACCAAGTGCCCGACGTGCGATGTTTTATGGTGTAGGAGTAGGTCGGAAGAAAGCTAGGTGCGGCCAGACCAAAACATTGCACAAATCCATGAAGTCACTGACAAGTGGACTGAACCATGTTGGTAGGCGTCGACTACCTGGTTGGGATCCGCGAGATGATAGCAACCGATGGTTAGAGACCTTGAATGACTTGGCTCGAAATCGTTTGGAATAGCACAGGTGCATCCACTCTTTGTGTTCTCTTAAATTCTAATCTTCTGAACTCTTCATGTCCCTTTGTTTTTTCTCTTCCCAAATTTATTTCACTGGATTATATTCCTTGAATAACATCTTCAAACCCTAATGTTTCCGATTAATGCTTATACTTTTAATACCTCTACCACTACGGGATTTGAATCGACAATTGTATCTGTGTGGTAACGTGGTATAGCAACTTGAACTGATGTACGTATGTACGAAGTTCTAAGCTGTCACTGACTGACTTTAATGATAACTTGTGATAACTACAAAACAGACTTTGAAGAGTATAATAATTTACTGTGATGAGACGTTATAATTTCTAAAAGCTTAAACAAAATCACTTCTTCTGAATAGATAAAAGATTAGAAAGATTATTCATCTGGTGCTGAACAATTCTTCATTGTTTTATTTTAAGCTGCATTAGCTGACTTATTAATCGCTTCTAAACCAGTCTGTGCCATATCCCACTTTACCTATAGATAATAAAATTGTAGGGAGAATCGGCTCTCGAATTAATCAGTTGTATTATTTCTTGTAGGCCAAAAAAGAAACTCGACTAACGTTCCATAGTTTATTGAAGTGCAGTTGGAGAAAAGTATTCGTAAAGAAGTGCGCTTTATCCTTTATACAGTCGTAAAATAAGGCGAACAAAAAGCTAAGAAAGCGACTATCCGTCCAACCAAAGTAGTCATAATGCCTGGTGAAACTAAATGGAAAATGTAGTGGACAATCACCGATTCTGATGTCGTACCTTGAGTTCTCCAGAGAAATGACTCAAACTGATTCATAGTGAAGATAGATTTACTTTGTCTTTACTAAAAATATCTCACTCGGTATACCTAAGGACCGAAACAGTACTTGTTACTCCCCATGACTGTATGGTGATTCAGAGGCACGCATCAGTGAGATATTGAGTAATTGGATCATTTACTTGGTGAAGTGTACTTTCTACATATTCGCCTCCCGGATTATTTTAACTGTATATATTATTTAATGCATTAATACTGACGTAAATGGATGGAGTTTACCGGGATGAGACTCGTAATACACATAAAAGCTGCCCATATAAGCCACCTGAAAAGGTGAGCTGATCAGAAGTAACCAAATAAGAAGATCAATTGGTGGGAATTAGAAGTGATCTGCGGGACAAGTACATATCATTGGCTAAGAGACGGATTGATTTCCTAGGGACTAGAAATGTTTATATATAATTGAGTATTTGTGCATTTTATTCGGTAGCCCACCGTTCACTCTTGTGTTTTCGCTCAAGTAGCTAGGTGGCGGATTAGCGCGTAGCACATTATGTATCAATATCGAATTTCGGACACCGCCTATCATAAAATCAGTTTTTCAAGATGGTAAAATGATTTCAATTATCGTAAATGTGTCCGAACAAACATCACTGAACCTCACCATTGATTAACATGTTGTTGTCACTGAACGTCAACAATCCTTCAGAAACAACAATGATCAGATATACAGAGTCACCAAAGGCCGGGCTTCACTAGCAAAGAGTGAAAATGTTCTCACCGATGCGTTGTAGATTTCACCCAGTAGTTAGTATTGTTTATCAGGTAAACATAACTTCCTACCCAAAACTGTCTTACGTAAATTGAAACTGGTTGAATGTTAGAAACGTGCGACGATGACCAAATCGCATCGCATGGCAGATTATAATCATAGATATAATTTCATAATTTAACCCTGAATCGTTTCGTTCTTTATATACTATGAAAAATCATATGGTAATATGAGTTTGTTTAATATTAATACAAGTTTTCTGTTGAAGGAGAAAAAACAGTCAATACAATTGTTGTACGAAGTTGACTCTACAAAATAAGAAATGGTATGACCTATTAAACAAACATAGTTAGAGTGTTCGTGAATTGGTATTTTAGAGAAATCCCTTATTTTCATTTAATCCCTCGTTCTTATCATCAGTATGGCTACAGCCTTAGATAATCACAAATATACTAGTAACAACATCTGACCGATAATTCCAAAATAATGAAACCAGTAGAACTGAGTGTTCCGACTAAAACAGTTTGAACAACTTAGTCTAATGGGTAAACACGAAAAGATATGCAGCCGCCAATTGATTTTTATGTAATTTTCTACTTCACTTTGTTTCATTTATCCATATTTTTATAGGTATATCAACACAATTAATTGGTTGTATTTGATGAAAACTACGGACATGAACATGCCAAAATTATGCGAGTTACCTATCGTAAATACGTTTGCTTTGAATGGATTATTTAACATGTACCATTCTGAGCATAGCTATTATAACGCTGAATATATTTCATAAAGCAGAACAATTAGTTTGACGAAGGGATCGCTGTCATTTAGTAAAAAGTATAACTTCAGTACTGGGTGACGAAGCTCGATGGGATACTGCAGAAATCCATCGAGTTCTAGTTCGTTGAAAGGCATTTCCTCCTTCTGATTATTCTAAACCACTTGTTCTATAAACTAAAAGGTATTGAATAGACTGTAGGTTGGTAAGTGGTAACAATATCCAATATATATCATACCATTACTTGATACATCATTAATCAAAGATGCGAAGAGAAACAGAGGAAGTGATTACTGTAACCACATATAATATAGGATTTAAAACAGTGGGGTTCGATGGTTGCATATATTACGAATTGTGCACTTTGAAGAACCCTGTTTATTGTTTACAGGTTCATAATGCGCTTTGTCGTTTCAAAGTGAATGGGGTAATTTTGAAGATATAAAGAGGTGTTGGAACTCATCACTGAGTCATATCACTATTATTAGTATTTGAAAACTTATTGATCAGGTTACATTTTAACCAATACACAATACTATATTATCAAAAAGTTTCACACTTTCAACCTGATTACCAATGAGTATTCTCGGTCAGCATATCACACATGTTCAAACTATCCTAGTTGATGATAATTTAAACTAAGATCTGTTTAAAGGAGGAAGAAAAGAACGAATAAATCATTTGTTACACTGCTACTCTACAACTCATAATAACAGGTCAGAATGAAATTATTAATAATAATAACACAAAAGAATAGATAAAAAAGGCACAAACTGATAATCTGCATATACCTGTAGACAATTTCTTAACCTGAAAACAGACGGTCGATATACAACTCTTGAACTACTGTCGCCCCAATAATTATTATCAGTACTATCAGTACCATTTGGCTGATGATGACGACTGTCTTGACAAACGATTTTCTCCAAATAACGAGAATGGTAAACTAAGAGAGTTAGTATGGGACTGAAATGAATAATAAAAAAATAATTAGGATAAATGATTAGTATGTAATCATACACACAGTCATCATGGAGCAGATGAATCCAATATATATCCTTATCTCAATCTTCAGATTTCTAGTTTAGCCTAATACTTCCTTTTGAATTCGTCACATCGAACCGTATTTAGTCTTGCTCATTATCATTCGTATTACATTATTTTGATTCCTTTCACAATTCGTCTTGTTGTTTTCATCTCTCCATGCTAATGTGTTTCGATAACTTGGGCCAAAACACATCTGTACCAGTCTTTAATTTGATGACTTATTGATACAGTTCTAATTATCCAAATTTATGTATCGATATTTCTTAAACACGATATAAGAAATTACTTCCTGTCTTGCTAAATGTCCATATCGTCCTGAAGAAATAAGACCTGCTACGCACATTTAGTGAGCAATAGTGAGGAGCATCTGTCAAACTGAAAAATACCAAGTCTATGCAACCACATATTCAGTGTGTAAAACCTTAACAGAGAAATTATCAGTAATAAACATGAGACTTAAATAGGATCAAAACTTACAAATACGCCAGCAACAATATTCCGGATAGGTGATACAAGATTGTGGTCCCGGAATATTCTATCCGATTTAAAATCCAGATCATGATGTAGCCCCAGGAAGTAAAAATGAGTAAACCCAGGACTGAGCGCATTATCAGTGATGTCATTACAAATGAAGGAAGAAGCTTTTTAAAAAAAGCAAAAATATTTTATTGTGTTCATATATGTATGTCGAAACGGGATTAAGGATAAAAACAACGAGTTGTTAGCACTCACTATGAACCCGTCCACTTTAATCCCTTAGTTTGAAGCCTCGCTAGTGGCCAGAGAAAGTTAGTACCAACTTCACGCAACAACACATTGGGCAGCAACTAATGTGTTGGTTTATCTAAGTTATAGTGCTGATAAAACTCCATCAATGAATGTTTTAACACGATCGCCAAGTCTAATGATTCGGATTTGTACACAGAGATAGGAGGCAACTATCGTAAAATTATACTTTTTAGTGTTCATCACCAAGCTCTGTTTATTAAGTGCATAAAATCAATGGTGGTTAAAATACAACCTCAAGATACGACTAATGTTATAGTCAGACACATCTTTACTAGCGTGCGTATTCAGGTATATTTATACATGTATTACTATAAAACAATGTTTTCTACAACATTTGTATATCCTTAGGTACGTTAACAGATGCACTGAACAGTAATTGAAAGTAGTTGTTCTTCAATAAACGGTTAAGGACTAAATTCACTCACAGAAACAGAGGATACTGACTGGGTGGTTGGTTAGTGAGAGAGAGCAACTAGAAAGAGATTAAAGAAGTAATAACTTCAGCATGTCAAAGGGTTTTGGGTTCCAAAAAACACCATCATGAACAACGGATCTTCGTTGACAGCTCAGGCAAAAATCAAGAAATGGAAAACAAGACGACGGAAGTCAACAACAGCCGAACCAGAACAGAGAAAGCCAAAACATACGTTGAATATACACAGAAAAAGCAGACAAAAGAGTGAAGAAGACCATTAGAGCCGACAAGTGGAAATAAGTAGAAGATCTGGCAACTTCAGGAGAAAAAGCTGCAAGAGAATGAAAATGAAATAATCTCATGATTCAACAAATAAGCTGGCACGGAAATATAGTAGAACCGATCGGACAGTCAGGAGCAAACAAGGTGAACCAATCACCGAGATCTACGAGGAGGGTGATAGGTAGGTAGGCAACTTGAACACAGTTAGATGATTTGGAATTCGAGGTCTTCTTAGCCCCAATACATGCGTACACACAAATATTTGTCGGTGAAGCGAACCTATGTAGCTGCGGCTTCCTTCAAAATAGTCATGGACATTTACAACAGAAGAAGCAAAATCTTGAAGTACAGTACATCGAGCATTAAACAAATCACACTTGGTGAGGAGACTCTCGAAAAGGTGAGAGCCTTTTTTACATAAATATGGTGTATCTGAAACTGATGTCAAAGTACGGATTGGCAAAGTTATGGTAGCATCCTTACAATTCTGTGACATTTGGAAGTCAAAGGAATAATCGCTGATTCAAAATCAGGATTTTCAATACTAGCGTTAAAACCATTCTATTGTACGATGCTGAGACTTGGAGAAGTACCACAACCATCACCAAAATAGTACATGTATTTATAAAGAGCTGTATAGAAAAGATACTACAGATCCATTGTCCGGAGATCCTCAGCAATAATCTACTGTGGCAGCGAACAAATCAGGACAAGATGCTGGAGGTGGATAGAATACATATTGAGTAAACTGTCAAACTGCATCACAGGACAAGTCGTATTTTGGAATCCTCAAGGAAGAAGAAAAAGAGACAAACTCAAGAACACATAGAGTCGGGAATCAGAGTTAGACAGCAACGACATAAACAGCACTTTCCAAAAACTAGTTTAATTAGGGAGTGGTAGTACATAAATTCCAATAAATTCGTTTCTCATTCCTTTCAAACAATAGATAAGGAAGAACATATGTCACCAACTGCTATGTTTCCGTTTGAGTTTTTCAAGATTCAGTATACAAAAATTTTTACGTTTCTTATAATGGCAGACGAGTACATGCATTTAGCATTCGTGATTATTCAGTCCAAATAATTCTAAAACATGATGGTTAGTTGAAAGATTTGTAGATTTGAAAAACAGGTGGCTCGAACACATCATTTAAATCAGATGATAAACAAACAGTCAGTCAGAGAGGGGTTTTGTGGACATTGTAGTAATTTAATAATTGAATTCATGAGTCCATTGAAGCTAGACCACTGCTGAAGAGTTTCATACTAGAATGAAACAGCCATCCAGTGCTTCCAGGTTTTCCATGGTAGTCTAGCTTCAATTAGCTCATGAGTTCAATTATTAAAACATTCAGTCATCTATAAAATTGAATTTAATTCTAGATAAGCATTACTTCAGTGAAGCGGAAAAGAACATACCTTAAGCACTATTAAATAGACATACGGAGTACACAGCATAAAGATGATATGGGCCATAACATAATAGTCGACTGAGCCAAATTCCTAAAAATTGTAAAAGAATATTGTTAATCTTCAGGTTGAACTACGTGAAAAATTTAATTTTGAATTGACTTCTGATTTGGGAATATTAAAAATAAAAAAACTATTGTGTTTAGTTTTGGTTTTACAGACCTTAGCGATGACCATTCTATATCATCAATTGATTGGAGAATGTAAAATATTGAGCTCTTATGAAATGAATGCATGATGAAGTACTCGACGCTGGAACTGAAAATATAATATCTGGTTTCGTACAGAAATGAGGGTGTATATAGCTATGAACTAAGAAAATACGCTTTATTCAGATGATGTTTATTCATGATGATGGTATATAATATGCAAAGTCCGTCAAAGTATCACATCATCTGATGTGGTTAAGCAAACAGTTAGAGGTGACTAAAGGTTACAAATTCGCTCACTCAGTTGACACAGGACGTAACATTGACGTGAATAAAGCCTTTCAAGTTATCCATTTTGTTCCATTAAATTTACCACATGGCTTACAGGTTCGTCTTTTGTATATTTCTGAAGCTATCACAATCCACATCCAGAAAACCAACCTCTGTACTCAAAAGAAGTTTGTATAGCTATCGACAGAGGCCAAATAAAAGAAGAGCAAGCCTATTATTATCAACCCTAGAACTGAATATTCAAATTCTTTACTACGTATTTGTTACTTCTGTTGGACTTCTTATCATAGACTCAATCAATTTTACTGTTATTAATCCTTAAACCCCATATCCTATTCCATTCATTGACCCATTAATACCCTCGAATATTTGTCATCTATTAACTCCATCCTCTAATTGTTTTTTTTCTAGCCATTTACAACTATTTTCGTAAACATTTGAATTTGTAATATTATCTAACACCACCAACTGACCGATATATTTTATTGTTAAATGTATATTAGTGTAGAGCCATGATGACAAACCAATAGAAAATAAATATTCCATTACTATATTCGTCGTTTTACTGAATACCTGAATGAGAACTTTCACAACTCTAGGTTTATTTATGCATTTTTAACTTACTACAGGGTATTCGATTGACGAATTCGGTAACCACCACACAGTTCTATACAGATACATGTGCTGAGTTAATGTAGATGTTAAGCACAGCATTAGACTGAGAGAAAGAAATGATATACGGGATAATTTTGGCACAACAGGAAATGTAGAGTGCTTCACTAATGGTACTGACGACACCATCTGCTCACATGCTCTATAATAAAATACATCAGAAAAGGGATAACAGGAATTTCTATTGGTACTCTTACCTTCGTGTATTGTTATTAACACCACCACCAATAGGTCCTAAACGTCCAGATGATCGTTTAATAGGCATACTATTTAAATCCAATTTAATCCCTTAATGTACAGTAAATTACATAGTTGGGCTAAGTAGAAAAATATACCAGGAAAATTAAGTACAAACTCAATACACATAGTGTAAAGTGATTAATAGAAAAGCTAAGCAGAATAATGTGAAATTGTTTAGTAACAGTAAATATTAGCACACCAATGTAAAACTGAGTGAGAATAATACTTTCAAAAGAAAGAAATAACTACTGGGCTACAGGCTGGAAACAGATAATCTCAAATTCAGTATGGCTAGTCAGGTAATACTAATACACCTTACACATAAAAAATGAGACCAGTTTTTACTTCGTGAGTTCGTTTGACCTTTAACAAGGAATGTATGAAACAGAAATGAAACATGGCAAAAGATAAAGACTAATCATTCAACGTGACTACTACAGATCTAGGACCATTCGACAAAACATCTTTAACTCCCCCCTCAATTCACGACCATATCCACCACTTTAGCTTTTCACTTAATTTGATTATTTGAAGGTCGAGGGAAATGTTTCATTTATATTGTTTACTCATTTCACATAAAATTTCGTACAACCAGGCATTAAAATAGTACGAAGCGAGGAGTTAATATCGTGGAGGAATGAAAAGACCAGTTGTGTAACCAGAAAAATTACGTGAACACAAAAGGATAGACACTTCAGTCAACAAAGCAACACAGATATTTATTACAGTTAAATTTCCTCTTTTTACATAAATTCACAAAACTACTGTAGGATCTTCAGTAACTTCTGTTGTGAGCCTTCTCTAATAACATCTCAAGCCACTGAGTTGCATCGTCATCAGGACCTCAACGACAATCCTACGCGACTTCATTTCATACTCCAGCACTATATTATAAACTGACCACTTCTCTGCCTTTCCCACCCAGTCCTTGTGTTGGCAATTAATGGATGATGTGCAATTCTCCAGAACGATATTCATAATACACGTCCAAGTCGCCAAAACAAGTCTTTCAAGATGGTAAAATGATTTCAATTATCGTAAATGTGTCCGGACACACATTACTGAGCCTCACCATTGATTAACATGGTGTTGTCGCTGAACGTCAACAATCCTACAGAGACAACAATGATCAGACATAAACAGTCACCAGAGATTCTCAACCCAAAGGTCATGCTTCACTGACACAGAGTAGGAATCCTCTAACGAATGTATTGTACACGACCTTTCACAGCTAGACTAACACCACAGTTCAGATTGATATATCTCGCGCTGACTTTTATCATACGTATATTAGTCTATTCATTAACGTTACCAACCAGATACATGAACATTTCTACTGATTCCAACGACTCAGAATCAAGAACGAGTGCGAACACAGGCTCCTGTCAAACTGGCGGAAGTACCTTGCATTTTGAATATGCATAGTACATAGAATATCTACAGACAATGACTACTGATTAATTGAAGATTGGATAGCATGATTTTCATCGCATAGTAAGACAATATGCACCCAATGTTGATGACTCTCTCTCGGTAACAGATGCAAATCACTACTGCCTGCTTCCGTCAGAGCTGTTTTATGAGTGTTATTGACAATAAACTTGGAGAGAAATGGTGAGTTTGGGCAACTACCTAATCGCAATCTTCTTCTGAAACAGTTGGAGACAAATGATGAGACTGAGTACTCCTGCCTAGACTCACGGCTGCAATGGGAAAGCGGAGAGGTGGTTGCGCGCTATCACTGAATGTAGTGTTGGTGTACAACGCTTTTAAGATGTTAACAAAGTGTTCGGAACAGCCTTGTCCAACAAGTCGAAGGTGGCATCGATGCAAAGAAACAACTATTCTTGCCCTAGACTTAACAGCTCAGTGTTTAGGGCGAAAATAACTATATTCTGGTGCCAATGGAGACACCAATGGTGTACAGGTTCATCCAGCTAACGAGTCTTAAGACAAGGACGGAACATGCATCCTGGATTCCACCGCTGGCCGTAGTTTAGCCAACTTCTTGGACTTCATTCGCGCAAGGTTTTATGGATGGAACCACCAAAATAATTAAATAAATTGAAAATGAAGCCGTATATAAGTTGATTTGTTAGGGTAATCATATCTTAAAGTTAATATAAGTTATTTTATTTAAACTCAAAGCAAAGTACCATGAAACCTTTTAACGTATCAAGTCTATGTAGTTTTACATGAACTGGTATTCATGAGTAAGAATATTGACCTTAATTCATCTCACTACTGTTTTTTTTACTGATTTGGAGAGTATACATGGACACAAGAAATCTGAGTATACTAAGTTTGTATTGCGTATGGGAATTAATATGCTAACATATATAATCCCACAGTAACTGTTTACGAGAGTCTACGTAATGTTTACTACAACACTACTAACCATTTATAACAATTAACACTTCATGAAAAACCAATTAAAATTATAGCAATCAAAAATGACATCCATATCCAAAAGTTGACAATGTTATTTATCAGTTCTGACGAGATTTTCAAGTTTTGTGATGAAAACTTTGCTAAATAAATATAGTTTTATAAGCACTGGTCAGAGTCAGATCTACGTCCGTGAATAACAACGTCAATAAATATTGACAATAAGCACTCTGGGTAAGAAATTGTGACCAGATAATCATGTCTCGAGACATAATTTTGCATAATCATGCTAGTCAGGAAACGAAAAATAAGCGGTGACCTAGGAAGTTTCCAGACAACTTACTCATCCATACAATAATACTGTAGCAAACTGAAAATTATGGCGAGAATATAATTTGTGGATGAACTAATCACGTATAAGATAACATCTCGGATTTTGGTGCAAAAATCACTCATCTATTTGGATAAATAGAGTTTTGGCATTATAGCTGATGTCAGTTCGTGATTAAAACCCTAAACCTAATTCCTAACCTTAATCACCAACTGATAATAATTTTAATTCTTCGCACAGGCTTATAACCCTCTTCGGTCCTGGTCATTAGGTGGACACTGTCAAGGTCAGTCTAGCGTCTCTCAAAGGTCAACAATAAATTATACTATAACAGTTTTAAGATACTTTGAATCACAATCTGGAGAGCCCAGTGGGAACCTAAAACGAAAAAACATAAATTAATGACATAGTCAACAAGAGGCTTTGATAAGGTTGAGTATAGCCTAAAACTACTGAACTATATCAAAGCAAAATGTACATTTTGCACAGCCGGCAACCAATCCCAGTATTTGACTACTCTTAAGAAGCAGAAGATGTGTTCACAGTTCGTTCTGCTGTGATGTGTCTCCAGCTTTTTGGGTTTTACCCCTAAGGTTTGTGCTGGAACTAAGCTTAAGTGGGTGTTTAAGGGGATACCCAGAAGTGTTTAAAATGCTACAAGTCATCAGAAGGTCACATCTAAGACACCTATACTCTAGTGAGTAAAAGTTCATTAATTTGAGTCTCCTTCCATAAGGCTCAAATCTGAGTCTTCAAACTGATTTTGTGACTCGCCGTTGGATATATTCCAATATATCCTTACTTTTCGGAACGAGGAACAAGAATACTATGTTTCCGTACTATGACTGGGGATGCATAAAACCATCGAAGATTATGTGGAAAGTTCTTCCATCGAACTTACCGAAAATACGTCCTAACGTTATCAGTGCACGGTTTGTTCGGCAGGCATTTTTGTCGCAGTTAGCGTAATACCTCAGATCGTAGAGTACCAACGCTCCTAGATCTTTTTCAACTTGGGATACCTCTAGAGGAGTGTTTGTAACAGCTCAGGTTAGTTGGTTAAGAGTTGACCCCAAACAACCAAGCATATGCCAGAACAGTATTGTTCAAGTATTCATTAACTTCCTTATTTTTATAAGCGTTATATTCCCTATTATCTTATATTGGATGTTGGGAGCCTTTGTTTGTCTGAACAGATAATCCCACGCTCCACTGTGACTGCGCGAAGATCGAAATAAAGGCCTATTCACTACTTCTCTGGTTTCTTCTATCAATAGCACGAGGGTTACCTTAAGGCACGAAAAGTTACCTAGGTTGTATTCGTAGTCTGTAACTTGCCTCAAACGGACTACTTTACACTTTGAGGTATTCAACTTAAGTCCGTTGTCATCTGCTCAACTTTGAAGTCGAGTCAGATCCTCCTGAAGTGCCAGTTTATCCTCTTGGTTGAATACTTCTCCCCAAAGTTTCACGTTGCAGTGACCTACTTTTATCAAGAGAACGCGATTAGTGTAATGGAAACAATTATTATTATAACCAGTTGTGCCAGGGATTGTTTTGCCGTACTTGTTTGTTTGACTGTACCGGAATACATACTTCCTTTGATTGTGACCTTGCGCGAATTCGGTTACGCTCAGTAACCACACTTGGCACGATCTCGGTATTCTTTCGATACCATGAGATCGCCAACGAATACATCTCGACTACAGCCATCAACTGCCTCCTGATATTCGGCTTTCGGGGGTCTTATCGGTTAACTGGCACGTAGTCTTCCTGTAGTGGTGATCGTAGTCAACCGCGACTCGACGCCACACTACATCATCATCGAAAAGTAACAAACCAGGCGATACCCGCTGAGGAAGGTCGTTCGTACAAATTAGGAATAAAGGTCTTATTACTGAATCCTGTGAGACCCCACTAGGACATTTCATAGCCTGAGAGAAAGTGAGGTTAACCCTGACCTTAAAATGTCGATTATTTAGATATGAAGTGAGCCAATTAGTTGAAAGTGATTTGGACGTATCACGCCAAGCAGACAGCGCATGAGTTGAGCGGAATTAGAAACAGCGTTGAATTGAATTCCGATACGTAGAAGAAACATATTCTTATGTGTTTTAGACTACTCCACTCACTAAATACATATAGGAAGTTGCTCGTTAAGTGACACTGGATTCAAGAGTACGTTCGGCTGTAAACGTAAACCATAAGGTTTTAGAATACTTAGTAGATAGTGAAGAATACAAATCTAAAGTGATACATCAAGTTCGAGTTTTCGAATAGTTCTACGTGGTTCTACAACTGAATAAGAGCGTGATAAAGTCATACCGGACGATGCGTAATCATCGTTGGGAAAGTTTGTACGTGATTTGTGATCCGTGGATGGGGCAATTAGCTTCAGAGGATAAGGAGAATCTCAAGCCAGTTGTGATCCAAACTTGGTCCTTAGATCAAGCGGCAGAATCAGTTAGACGACGGACTAGCCATGAAGGCACTATAACTAATTTGAAGATGCGAGCTCAGATGTCTACAAGTAGGTGCGTACTCTTATGCTTTCAAACTGTTGTACTCAACTGAAGTCTTTTGTTTTCGAAGACAAAAGGTGGACTGAGATAATTTTCATCCGAGGACAGACCTGTTACTAGAATCTGCTTACACTGCTGTCATTAGATCACATTGCACAAACGAAATCCAGAAGTTGTTTAAGCCAGTGATAACTGATGAATTCGATCGTGGTCACCTGATTTTACTTTCATGGATACAATCGGATATTAAATCGACGACAGATTTGGTGATTTGATTTTGTAACATTAACTACTCTGTAAGATATGAACTAACTTTAATAAGAAATTATTGACTGATTGGTTGAATCAATACATTTATTTCGGCAGTTTCAGTTTATTAGAAGTTGATTGAGCTGAGAATATACGGGCATCACGGCGATAAATTTACTTTAAGGACAACTCCATTGAATTAATGAAGTCTAGTACAGAGCGTTAAGTTTTGGTTAATGATGGTCTAGTATGACTAATAGGGTTGAGAGCAATGATACGAATCTTATTCAAAGATGTTCGACAACTGTGTCTCCTTGAGGTTGCGGATGGTATGTGATTACTCGGATCCTTAGGTGTTAGTCCTAGGGATCAAGCTGTCGAGTGTGACTTAAGGTTTACCGTTGTAGACACTGTAGCCTGTCAGTATTCTGGAATTTTGTTAGTGATTATTTGCGATGCCTAATCTTTGAATTGGTATTGTCAATTCATTCATCCGTGAAAGGAACTACTATTCTTTCGGTCGAAGGTGTTTCGGTAAAAGCTAAAAATATTTGACTGAATAAAAACCGTTATATTAAATATTAATAACTTCACTGTGTTTTGGATGCATTCGTTTGACACATATTTTGAACTTGTTTGTCTATAACTTTGACCTCGGATGTTTCGGTTTACTCTTTTGGACGTTTTGCTTCGGAGACCTGAAAATTGAATGTTTGTTTTGTAATAGTTATAATTATTGCTAGGACGATAAATGTGGGTTCATACTTATAATTTATGAATAAACTTTGGTATCTGAATTGGAAATTGGTTCTCTTGTTGTTTGGGGTCGTAAGTTACGAGTGGATCAATCGACCGTGCTTCAATAACGAACTGGAGCAAACTTTTAGCGTAATAAAAATTGTTAAATGAGTTGAGAATAAAATTTAACATAATAAGTCGAGAGAAAATCTCAGGAAATAATAATGCTGTTTGACGGAAATGCAGGGATATTCAGAACATTTTTCTGTTGTATGCAACTTTAAGATACGTCTCTATATAATTCACTCCGTATCACATTTTCCAAAAGGCTGTCCTTCTCTCCGATAATCAGGCGCGTTACTACGCTAGCATCTTAATAAACTTGGCTTTCCTACGATACCACAGATAGCAAACTTTTTTTTGACGACTTTCAGATGTTCCATAAACACATATCACTTATCGTGGGAGGTGAGGATGGTAGTTTGTCTATTTACTTCCCTTGAAATTCGTAAGATTTTGCCTCTCAGGATAAGTCTTTATTCTCTTCAACGACTACCACATCTCACAATCGAGATTCCTTGACTAATTGTAAAGAGTCATCCCCAAACCTCAGTTGCGAGAACATTGAATGAAATAACTTTTCACTCACTAGTTCGTAAAAAAATTACTCACTAACCCTATGAGTGCTGTTCAATTATGGCCGATTATAGGAAGCTCAATATCCCTTAGATATTAGTGAGTTCCTTCTTGTTCATGTCACACTTATTTATTACTACTAATTTCCAGATATGGTTTTTCTACTTATTTATGGTCCTACTAATAGAAATCCTTCTCATACAGGTCTTTGTACAACCATCAAGTTCCAAGCAGAACGATTTTACCGGCCTGAATCAAGACATGAGGTAGTGAAAACGCTCCTGTGTAGGCTGCCGGAAATCTAAGATGATTAGACGCAACAAATGTCCCTTGAGCTCATTCGAAACTACCGACGCTCGTTTTGATCATGTCAATTTAGATTTAGTAGGACCCTTACCAGATTCAAATGGATACTCTTACATCTTAACTTATGCAGACTGTTTCACTCAATGGTCAGAAGCAGTACTCAACAAGGCCATTACTGCTGAAACACTGGCCTGCACTTTCGTCGAACGGTGGGTAGCAAAGTTTGACTGACCTTTGGCTATCACTACGGACTGTGGACGCCAGTTCGAATCTGGACTTTGTCGTTGTTTGACCACATTATTACGAATAACGCGATTCTGAACGACCACCTACAGGCAAAAGTGTCGGCGGAACGATCCCACCGACAGCTATAAGCTTCCCTATCAGTCGCAAACGCTTCACAGAGCACCGACGCTCTTCCACTCGTTTTACTTGGTACTCGTAATGCATTGAAAGATGACACTGTGTACACCGTAGCGCAACTCGTTTATGGAATGACACTTTGACGTCCATGAGATTTAGTGGATCCTTTATCTACTTCAAGGAATAATGATCTAAACTCCTACACGGGCAGGCTTGCAAACGCAATGCGTTCAGTTAAGCCTGTTTCCACTCGACCGCAGTCAACTGATGTTTTCATTCAACCTGCCTTCTGACATAGTACACAGATCTTTGTACGTTGCCACTCACTTCGATGACCTCTCGAAACAGCATACGAAAGACCCTTCACTGTTCTTCATCGTGAACCTAAGCACTATATAATCGATAAGAACGAACTAACGATAGCATCAGCATCAATCCCATCAAAGCCGCGCATTTAGAAGAAAAGCGTATTCATGTCGATTTTCCTTCGGAGCGATTGAAATACACAAGTCCTACATTTACGATACCTCATCCGATAGCCACAAATCACGATGATGCTTTGAGGGTACCTGAAAACAGACTCAAAACAACATGTTCTGGAAGAAGAGTAATGTTTCCAGAACACCTAGACGATTACTGCACGTTGGACACTAAATAACATTTGTTTCGTCTGGATTTTTCTTGGTATAACGTTTAGGTTATTTTTGAGGGACCACAAGCTGTCAGAATTCCAACTACACTATCTGATTGGATCTCAACGACTAATGGAGCGTCACAGGCTCAATTGCTGAACTACTTCTTTCCTATTTGTTTGGTAACAACTTACCTTATACCCCAGACTCTTAAAGTGTGTTATATACATATGGCCGTAAGACTTGGAGAAAGGTACTGGGTCGAAATGACAGTATATCTCTTCAGAAAAAAAAGACTAGGAGATAAGGCTAAACCAAAAAAACTCCGTCCTCCTAGATACCATCAAGTGCTGACTGCTAATTGCCAACAAAGGTAATACTCTTCTCTTCTCTCTTCTCTTTTTATCTAATGGTCAACTTGTTGCGCAGATTTAGCCTGAGATTATTAGAAGTGCTTAGGAAACTTATTCGAGCATTCAGTAAAAAAGATTTATCGCTTGTGTTCTTAATTTTTGAGGATTTTTCCTGGACGTATAGAAGCGCCTGGCAGCTTGTAATTGAAGACAGGTAGAAAACATTGGTAAGTATCCAGTTTTTACAAACAATGCTACTCTTTTACTTCTAGCACAAATTAGCTCTATCATCCACCCCCTAAATGTTGCGCAGATTATAGGACTCTATTTCTTTGATTTTTCTGTCTTGCTCGTGTATACTTCAAAAAATGCTCGGCGAAATCAAGTTAATCCTAGTGAAAAGTCACTACGGTCAGCTTTTTAAGTAGCCCACTGGTACTGAAGCTCATTTAGTAGCGGAATAGAAGTTGAGAAAAGAAGTAATTTCACTAAGATCATGGACATGGCGATAATCAGGTAATCTGTATCTATCGACACCTGACATAAACTCATTTCGATCTTTTACAGCCACTGAGTAAGACAAGACGGGTCGCTACGCAGTGCCCTCTCTCCGCCAAAACACTGTCGTAAAAAGCTGATAGTTACATAAAGGAATCGATGGAAAAATGAAGGCAAATTACGGTTCCAAATGTGGCAGTGAATGCTATTACTTTGTGTCTCACTCTCCTAACGGGTTTATGCTTAACAGCTACAGTGTTAGCTGGGGAATTTGTAAGTCCACTCGAAAGTGTTTGCAGTGAAATCGAATATACCTTTAAATGGATTTCTTACCTCAAGCTTAGGGCAACATGTTATAGACCATGTGTTTCATCGTATGAATGCAAATGTTGGATAATTTCTGTCGTACTCTAGACCTTTCAGAATTTAAGATCCAAACTATGGTTTGGACTGCCGGACAGCTGTCTGGATGAGTTAGATACGCGCCCTTCTTCGATTGAAACCAAAACAAAGTAATTGGGTAAGATGACGGTTCTATAATTTATCATAAATTTAAGTGTACATTATTACCTAAACAAATATAACCACTCAGACATCCAACCAATAATTGTTCAATTGATCAAATCTAAATTACAATAAATAAGAAAGTTGATAAAGGATGCAAGAAAATTACCAATCACCACAAATAACTGTTAGTCTATCCTGTCTGGATAGATCACGTAGAGATTCGTTCAAAAGGTAATAATTGGTCGCTCTATAACACAGAGTGTTCTCAATTCTGGAATAGTGCCTCAATTCACAACCAAAATGCACGATTCCAGTCAACACAGGTCAAGCAATCAAAAGCAGGAACAAACCAATATGGCTGCCGCCCAGACTTAGTATAAAGTAAAACAACACAAGTGCAGTTCAAGAAGAAACATGGAGACTCAGTGAAGGCGTAATAAAAATAAAAACTTCAATAAAGTACAAATTATAACAACTCAAATGTAGTCAAAAAGTTAACAATGTGCAACTAAGAGGATCAATAGGAACAAAGTGCAAGTATATACATGGGGGGATTTTCACAAACACACAAAGCATTCAAGATGGATCTTACACAGAATGCTAATGGAGGAGGATTACCTCATCTGTGACATTCGCTTAAGGGTATGTTAGCACATTACACAGCATTGTCTGTCTGACTGCCCAAGCTAACAGTACGTAGCTGATATTGGCGAGTCCACATTGCCTTCCTGTTACTTAAGTGACCTCTCATGTATCCATAGCCCCGTAGAAGATGTGTTTTCAGGTATTAGTTTTAATGAGTTAACCTGAATATAATTGACCATGAAAAGCGGAGCTTACACATAAGGTCGCCTTCGTTTTATGAAACATTCCGAGAATTTGCTACGACTAGCTGTGACAGTGAAAACCTCTAAATAAGGTTGTTATTACTAAAATCTTTGTCAATCTCGCAGGTCTGTTAAGCTAAATTAATATAAACAACTTCTAGAAAAGAGCGATTGCCATTTATGTGCTCTTAACAACCGAAACAAATCGAAGGTATATTCTCATTTCATAATACTGTACCTTCTGTACCAAACTGAACTCTCCATCAGACATCGTTGATATGTTTAATGTCCTAAGTAATTTGTTAGATTGTACAATTTGCAACCTGTATACCATTGTGACATTATTTTTGCAACATAGTCCATGGTGAGGTGAAACCTGAAAGAAACCGAATTTTGAACGCTATGAGTTGGTATATTACCCAACAAAAGCAGCTTCAAACGCAATAGTTTAATTGACACAGTCTCATTTTGAAGAATGACACAAGCATACCCTTCTGTGCGATGAGAATTCTGAACGGTTCCAGTGGAGTCAAAATTTAGATTACCATTAAAAGCTTAAAAGCAAAATCCAGATTGACAGTAGCAGTAATTAAACCTAAAACATACATTTATTTGGAATGTGCTATACCTGGATGACAGATGTCACCTTCTTTGTCTAAGCTGTGGAGATGAGTTAGGAGGCTTATGGTCCGAATATTATTAACCACTTACTATATACATCCTGAAGACAGGCACCTGACCCTAATGCAACGTGCTTATACTCAAATGTAAAATATATTTGACGAAGAAATACTTCAGAGTTGGGTCAAACTCATTCTTTTTACATACCGATATGACATATTTGATGTGCGTATACTGTGTAAAGATTTATTATTCGGCGTGTCTTTCAGTTATTTAGTCCCTTCAAGTAGATCTCAAAACTATCTAAACTAATAAGTCGTCGAGGCAGCATAATGTCGTTGAATATTCACCATAAACCATGAGTTTTCCAGTATCATCCAGTTCGTTACTTGAAAGAAGAAAGTTATACATTAGTGTGGCTGAACTCAACAAAACTTTGTCTTGATATGACTGCTTCCAAAGAAGCTTATTAATTGTTGAGGTTTTCAGATGTAGGTCTAGGCCGGTATTCATGAATCTGTCTGTTATGGCAATCTCAAGAACACCGAAATCCCGTCAATAGTTCTGAAATCCCTTCGGCAAAGGTAACTCCAAGCATCTTTCTTCTAATGTAATACTCAGCATGGCCTCTACCTTTATTGATTAGTTGTTGTATCTTGTGGCTTGCTACATATCAGTATGCCTAAAGGTTATGCTTTTGTATTATATAGAGAGAGTTGCGCCAATTGGTTTTGTACTTATTGGTAATGATACTATATTCTGTAAATAATGGTTACGAAATTCATGCAGGTAACAGGCATGGTCAACCTGATATAGATATTAGTATTAAATGTAGAGGCATTAGAGGATATTAGATTGTTTGATAGGTAGTACATTGTTTCCGTGCATTACACCAGTGAAAAGCGCCAGCCGAAGACTTTTAACTTTTAAAAGTAACATCTTGTTTATGTATCAAAGGTATATTAATGATCGATTTCTGGGACCTAATAAATTAATTGCAATCATCTATAACTAGAGGATGTAAAATGTAAAGGAGGTCACGGAACAGAAAAAACAATAATTACCACCATAGGTCATTCGGCCATTCAGATCTGCCAAAATACATGTGCCAGACTATTTTGTGACATACTATTCTTGTTGGATATGATTCAAATTAGTTAAGATTACCAGATACAATGTTAGGGTAAAGTATTAGCAAGTAGGGAGGCTTGACTAGTGAACCCAGTAATAAATATTACCCAACATTTGCAGCTCCTATAGTCCCATATGTGAACTGAAGTATACATGCGGGTATAAGCACGTTAAGAGCATTTTCAGCGAAGTAAGCATTCATTCACAGAACAAAGAATGATATTGATCTTAGTACATATACAGATTGTGGAAAATTATTTCATAGTCTCGAAAATGTACTGATGAAGTAATGCATATAAAGGGATGATGTAGAATGAGGTGCTTCACTAATAAACGAGAGTTAATGATTTTGTAAATGGGACAATCTGAATATTGAATTACTTCGATAAATGTTGAAGATGGTTCACTATCTTGAAGAAAAAGATCAGATTTGGTTTCGGTTCCCTTTTTCATAAAATCTAGTCAAAGTTTGTTACATCCGAATTTAAAAGTTAAGATACAATCAATCCTTATAATGAGAAGTTTAAATCGTCTCTGAAGGAACTCCGTTTTTAATTTATCCTTAATGTGAACACCAATAAGAACGAATGTGCAGTATTTTAGGAATAATCAGACACATACTATTTACATCTAAATACGTGACTTGTTGTTTTAGGAGTTGCGGAGCGTGCAAACTAAAGGACGTTGAGACTTGCATGTCTGTTTAGAGACCTGAAATTGACAAGTTGTGGGAATATCTTTGTCTTAAGTCAACAACTGTATGAAATTTGGATAACACCTTCCCATTTATAGACAGATCTAGATTGAGTAAAATATTACCGAGGCAAAACTGTTCAAATTTATTTATGTCAAGCTGCAACTGCCATTTTGAGCACCACCGGCCTGTCCTTTGACTTGTACACTGCTGCAGTTTTCTATATTATCTAGCTCATGAGAAGAAAATAAATACTGTTTTAAGATAGCGTGCATATATCTATTAAGAACAAAGGACCTGAGATATGACATTGAGTTACATCGCTTACGACAGCATCCAACGATGAGTTGATTTTAACTATTTGGCGTGGGTGACTGAAGAAAGAATCAAACCAAGCAAACAGATGATCTTTGATCGAACAAGATGTAGTTTGCCCATAAGAAGCTGATGAGCAACCTTATTGAAGGCTTAATAAATGTCAAAGTATGGGATTAAAGGTAGATATTCTCGGCTGATTGGAATAATTACGAAATTGAAGAGTCATATGAGACCGTGTTATGAAGAAGATATGACGAGTCCCAATGATAAGCGTTTCACCGAGCAAATAACCCGTAAGTTCATCAGCAACAATATTTTCCATATCCCAAAGATTACGTGAGCAAGGTCGATCAACCGATTAATGTTCATATTAGTTTCATCTCCAGATTTTTAACGTTTTATGACATATACTGTTTTTCAACAGTAGGACTAAGTACCTGTCTCTAGAGAGAGAGAGAGAGTGAAAGAGTTATCAGCTTTCAAAGTATTTGAATATAGGATTCATCATAAATACATAGGATGAATTCCCGTCCACTCCGTAAATGTTTGAGACCTTTAAAAGATTTATGCGTTTACTAATTTTTAGATGAGTGAAAGATATATTTTATTGAGTTATTAGCCACACATGACGTTTGGACTAGTGCTATCTACAAATGTATTATTTTTGCAAAAAACCTTAACAGGGCTACAGGTGTGACCGTTTATTTACACAACACATTTGTAATTACAACATTACTAGAAGAGTTGTAAAACCGAACTGCTATCGTGCTAAACCACATAGGGGAACATGGTTTATTGTCAAGATCAGGGTGAACGTACTGTTGCTGTCTTGGTACACGTCAACTAACACTCATCTACTTTACATGAAACTCCTCCACCTGCATACGGGGAGAAAGGTCGGTAAACGTCTCCGTATTGCTACGGACATGATGACATTTAAAACAAATATCGATCACGTGGAACAGTTTATTTATGCATCATAACACGAAAAATAAGAACAACAGGAAATTACCAGTGACAATTTCTGTACTGCGTACGTGAACGCGTTAGTGCACGTAGAATGAAGAAGTGGTAACCAGCTGATCGTGAAACAATGAAACGCGTTTCTTAAATATCAATTTAGTACTCGCCAATAGTAACTGGCGATCCTCCGGTGAACAACCAGTACACGAGCATCACCAAATCTGTCGTCGATTTAATATCCGATTGTATCCATGAAAGTAAAATCAGGTGACCACGATCGAATTCATCAGTTATCACTGGCTTAAACAACTTCTGGATTTCGTTTGTGCAATGTGATCTAATGACAGCAGTGTAAGCAGATTCTAGTAACAGGTCTGTCCTCGGATGAAAATTATCTCAGTCCACCTTTTGTCTTCGAAAACTAAAGACTTCAGTTGAGTACAACAGTTTGAAAGCATAAGAGTACGCACCTACTTGTAGACATCTGAGCTCGCATCTTCAAATTAGTTATAGTGCCTTCATGGCTAGTCCGTCGTCTAACTGATTCTGCCGCTTGATCTAAGGACCAAGTTTGGATCACAACTGGCTTGAGATTCTCCTTATCCTCTGAAGCTAATTGCCCCATCCACGGATCACAAATCACGTACAAACTTTCCCAACGATGATTACGCATCGTCCGGTATGACTTTATCACGCTCTTATTCAGTTGTAGAACCACGTAGAACTATTCGAAAACTCGAACTTGATGTATCACTTTAGATTTGTATTCTTCACTATCTACTAAGTATTCTAAAACCTTATGGTTTACGTTTACAGCCGAACGTACTCTTGAATCCAGTGTCACTTAACGAGCAACTTCCTATATGTATTTAGTGAGTGGAGTAGTCTAAAACACATAAGAATATGTTTCTTCTACGTATCGGAATTCAATTCAACGCTGTTTCTAATTCCGCTCAACTCATGCGCTGTCTGCTTGGCGTGATACGTCCAAATCACTTTCAACTAATTGGCTCACTTCATATCTAAATAATCGACATTTTAAGGTCAGGGTTAACCTCACTTTCTCTCAGGCTATGAAATGTCCTAGTGGGGTCTCACAGGATTCAGTAATAAGACCTTTATTCCTAATTTGTACGAACGACCTTCCTCAGCGGGTATCGCCTGGTTTGTTACTTTTCGATGATGATGTAGTGTGGCGTCGAGTCGCGGTTGACTACGATCACCACTACAGGAAGACTACGTGCCAGTTAACCGATAAGACCCCGAAAGCCGAATATCAGGAGGCAGTTGATGGCTGTAGTCGAGATGTATTCGTTGGCGATCTCATGGTATCGAAAGAATACCGAGATCGTGCCAAGTGTGGTTACTGAGCGTAACCGAATTCGCGCAAGGTCACAATCAAAGGAAGTATGTATTCCGGTACAGTCAAACAAACAAGTACGGCAAAACAATCCCTGGCACAACTGGTTATAATAATAATTGTTTCCATTACACTAATCGCGTTCTCTTGATAAAAGTAGGTCACTGCAACGTGAAACTTTGGGGAGAAGTATTCAACCAAGAGGATAAACTGGCACTTCAGGAGGATCTGACTCGACTTCAAAGTTGAGCAGATGACAACGGACTTAAGTTGAATACCTCAAAGTGTAAAGTAGTCCGTTTGAGGCAAGTTACAGACTACGAATACAACCTAGGTAACTTTTCGTGCCTTAAGGTAACCCTCGTGCTATTGATAGAAGAAACCAGAGAAGTAGTGAATAGGCCTTTATTTCGATCTTCGCGCAGTCACAGTGGAGCGTGGGATTATCTGTTCAGACAAACAAAGGCTCCCAACATCCAATATAAGATAATAGGGAATATAACGCTTATAAAAAATAAGGAAGTTAATGAATACTTGAACAATACTGTTCTGGCATATGCTTGGTTGTTTGGGGTCAACTCTTAACCAACTAACCTGAGCTGTTACAAACACTCCTCTAGAGGTATCCCAAGTTGAAAAAGATCTAGGAGCGTTGGTACTCTACGATCTGAGGTATTACGCTAACTGCGACAAAAATGCCTGCCGAACAAACCGTGCACTGATAACGTTAGGACGTATTTTCGGTCAGTTCGATGGAAGAACTTTCCACATAATCTTCGATGGTTTTATGCATCCCCAGTCATAGTACGGAAACATAGTATTCTTGTTCCTCGTTCCGAAAAGTAAGGATATATTGGAATATATCCAACGGCGAGTCACAAAATCAGTTTGAAGACTCAGATTTGAGCCTTATGGAAGGAGACTCAAATTAATGAACTTTTACTCACTAGAGTATAGGTGTCTTAGATGTGACCTTCTGATGACTTGTAGCATTTTAAACACTTCTGGGTATCCCCTTAAACACCCACTTAAGCTTAGTTCCAGCACAAACCTTAGGGGTAAAACCCAAAAAGCTGGAGACACATCACAGCAGAACGAACTGTGAACACATCTTCTGCTTCTTAAGAGTAGTCAAATACTGGGATTGGTTGCTGGCTGAGCTAGTCTGAGAGACTTCGCAGGAGTTTTTTAAGGGAAATCTCGACGTATTCTTAAAGATTGAGGACATTACCCCACTATGATTTACTAAAAATTTTTCGTTTTCTCCGTTTGTCGTTAGTGCACCTAGGTTTTTACCTAGAGTCATTGGTTATCCGCTGCTACTAGATAGGGAAACCCATTAAGCGAAAGCTTCTTCTGTTCCATTTACAACCATTCGAACCAATTATTTTTGTGGGATCCAATTAGAGACAAGGAATGTATGAAAAGATTATGTATAGTATGTATCGAAACGAAACGTTGTCACAAAATTACTTAAACTGCAGTAGATCATATCCTTCCATTCATAAACACTCTTTAACAAAAACATTGTTTAATGGGACCAGGTTATTTAAAAAACTAAATAAAAGCCCTTACCCGAATACATTTATAATAATATATCAAAATCATCATTCAAAGAATCATTAAGAACTGACTGCCGGCATAATGTTTTTCTGATCCATCTTTCGGAGATTAGATTTCAAGAAAAATTGATGGGAAAATCAGGGTAATACTGAAAATACGCTTAATCTTAATTTAACTGATTCCTCCATACCATATCCAGCATTCATCACACCGTTAGCGTTAGACCAATATTGCTTCTTTCGTTGTCATGTACAAATCTACTCTTACCCTTTAGGGTTTTTTCAGCGTCCCTTTAGAAAATTTTGATAGGAAAGAGACAAACTTTTCCCAAGTTTAGTCGTCAATTACTTGATGGATAGTGAAAATCAGCAAAAAAATAGTCAATCAACTAGAATAATTGCGAAACATGTCATACCACTTTTGATCTATTTTGTAGAGAAAATTACGATCAAATACTTCCAACCGGACCTATGTATACGGTGAGAAAGAGAGATAAAATTACTCTTCTATGGTGGCTGTGATTGTAGTTAAATGAGATTTTTAACTTTTTTTCTGTTTTTTATCTTTTACATGAACTTATTAATACTCATGTATGAAGTAGATTTTGGTTCTAATCATGTCGAGTGATTGCACATTCACTTATAATTTTTACTACGTTTACATTATTCTACTTTATTCATTTTGAATATTAGCGACTATAAAGTCATCTCCTCTACTCCTCATAATTGTTTTCTAAGATTTTTAACTATAGGAAAACTCAACAGCATGGATTAAACGCTCTGTTTTCAGGAAACAAATCCAGGAATTTAATGTCTAAAGGAGGAATCGTGGATATTCTATTTCTTCCCAGTCTTCAAATAATATTTAACTAAGGTCAATCTACGATATAATCTATAAAATTTATCTCTTACATTTCTAAAAAATCATTACTTTTTAATACTACTAAGACTATTGAGAAACTTGCATTTGATACCTGAAACCCTTGGTAAATTTCGATTAGCTTAATAAATAATAGTGTACTTTGGTATTTCGAATTATTTGAATTATAGTATGAATTAAGAATCCCGGAAACAACGTAATCAGATCAAGAAGTAATGGATAGGCACAAACGAATGTACTGTATTTAGAATTCGAAACCCAGTATTCAACAAGTTCAAAAGAATCATTAGTTAATTCAAACACCAGATGTACCTCTCAATTTTTTATAAACTATTATATGCATTCACTTGGTATTGTTTTGCTTGAATCTTCCCACTGAGGTTTAAGACTGCAATTGATCAGTCTGTTATTGGCATATGTGCATACTATGCGTATGCCTCAATATTGCCTTAATTCACAAGCTATTTGTAAGCAGTGATGGTTAGTGGCTAGCAGTGGAATCCAGGACGCGCGTTTCGTCCTATTTGGGATTCGTCAGCTGGATGTACCTGCATCTCAGATACTTATTTTAAGTAATTGTTAGAGTCCTGTTCTGCTGATAGTAATAGTAAGAGTTAATTCAATTTGAAAACAAAAATTATGCATACCCTGAAGAAAATTTGAATAGATTCACTATTGTGTTGGAAAATCTTTAATCTTGATTTAATTTCAAAGAGCAGCCGTTTATCCAAACACTATTGACTTACTTCCCATTAGACAATGTTAATAAAGAGTTGACTACGAAGACAAGATACCTGTGGCATACAAGTTTTCACATTGAGTTATCAATACTTGGAACCTGTTACCCGAAGCGTTAGTGTCCGCACCTTCAATTGACTCATTCAAGAGAAGACTGGACACTCACAGAAGCATACTAGAAAAGGAATAACATTGGTCGTAGGCCTTCTGTCCTTACTACACAAATCCGAAATTTGAATCTGAATGTTATATGGCAGATCGGAAATGGCTGATTACTTAAAACAAGTATGTTAATATCTCAATATCATGATCTAACCAATGGTAATCAGATCTGATGGTAACTGTGATGTATTTTTTATCAGTCCGTTATAAACCAATGATTGAAATCCTTAAATTTGGTCGATTTGCAATATAACACTACAGAAATCAGGGTTCTTAATTGCTCTCTCATTCCCAACTCTATCTTCATTGAAACTGTGTGAACAGACAATTTTCTTTAATTACACTTAAAAAAAGAGCTGTTTCCCCCCAATTTGTAATCAATATAAACATACCTTTCCCTCCCAACCAACGTTTTACAAATTCTCTGACAGTTTTGTTCAATATGCCGTGAAAATTTGATATAACTCAGCTATCCCATATATTGAACAGATCATATTATTTCAACCTATAATTTTCCAGATCAAGATTTCTCTTCAACCGTCATTTGAAATTGAATGGAATAGAAACTGGTTCAGTATCTGAAGTAGTCTTACTAGTAATAACGGTTTTTGAAAACGATCTATGCTTTTCATTGTATAAAAACTTAGGTTATTATCCTTATCTACCATTCTAAAATGAAAATTTATTACTAATATTAAGTGCGTTGTTTGTCAGTTTAAAACTGAAATGGATATAGATAGATTTAAGTTGTCACATTTCACATTCAATAACATAGAAAGCATTGAATCCGGGACAATAATGATGGAGAGTAAACACCAATGAATCTGCCCTCATAAAGTTTCATTTAATGACTGTATTTGAGTGAAAGATAATCTAAAGTACTAAACAATTGTTCACAAAATCACAGTCGAATCAGTTAATTTTTTTTATATACATTAGTATAAGCTAAAATAAGCATGTCTAGGACTAAGTTAATACACTGGTCATTTCGTATGACCAAATTAGTTACCAGATATATTCAATATCCACTACCTTTTACACTGGCCCTTTTGATAATCACCCTTATTAGTGTCAACCATTTATTTATTTATTCATTTAAACACATAAGCATAGGTACAAGGATGCACCAAACAGATATGCGCCACATAAATCATTCGATTTATGTGAGGGCTGATATAATACCCGGGTGCCCAAACCGAAGCAGATGGTTTTCTTAGAGGGCCACACTCCGAGCCTTTGATCTAAAAGTAGTGGCGAAACATCAGGAAACGAAGTCCCAGGATAGCTGGTGACCAACAATTTGTTCATACGCCATTTGTTTCCTTAGGATACTGGAGCCCATGTGCAAAATTTGTTTGAAATCAGGGTTTCTCAATTCCCCTAGGTGGATCATCCGTATCCACCAACCTGGTTAAGGCGTCGGACATTCGCATTTTGTTCTTTCAAGTTCGTAAACAAAACCCCCACCATGAGAAGGCAGTGAGTAGGACTTGTGTGGCAGTGCTTGTATGCATGTGGCCACTTGAGAGTATTTCGAGAGGAAGAGTTGACTCTCCCCACTCTCCGCCGTACCAGGGCATTCGGGGGCTAGTGTAAACCATATTCAATTAGGTAAAACAAACATTTGCCTGAATGCCAAGAAATCTTAAAGATTTAATTCTCTGCATTAGAAAATGAGTTGCGTATATCTTACTAGCTTCGAGGATCGACTGAGACCGGGTAAATAATTTTTCCGAATATGGAATTCAACTATACTAATGTTTTATGATGCATACATAAGATATCGGGTCTGTTGTTTGTTGAATTGTCAAATTTTCCGACTGAATCTATAATTGTTAAGTAGTGGGATTCACTACATATAAGCAACGACAGGTTTAAGGTCAACAAAAACCAATCAACATCGAGGTCTACAGGACAAGCAGTAAACCATATGTGGAGAAATCCGAACATTTCACTTCTACCTGAAGTTCTTACTGATGATGTTGTTCAGAAGAACACTGAACGCTCCACAACCAAACTATGCAACTCAGAGAACAAAACTTTAACAAAATCATCCATCTGGGCTATAAATCTTCTTCATCTCAACATTCACGTCTAACTGCTAAGATACATTTAAATCTCAAAATAACATTATTATAGTATTCCTTCAGAATGGCATCCAGCCTGTACGTTCGTGTTACACCTACTATAATGTTAAATCTTGATAGACAACAAGTTAGAGATAAAAAAATCTGTAGTTTAAATTCACTTGGTGTTGTTTTTACTTGTATCTTCCCATTGTTATTTAGGACTGCAACTGATTAGTCTCTTTCTTATCGGCACATGTGCATCATGTGCTCATTGGCTCGATATAACCTTAATTCACAAGCCTTTTAAGCAAAGATGGATAGTAAATAGCAGTGGAATCTAGTCTGAAGCGCGTTTCGTCCCATTCGGGACTCGTCGACTAGGTGTACCTGCACCTCGCAGTTGATGTTCACTACAGGACCCGAACCCAGTATCGTTCGCTTCAAACGCCATCACGTTATCCATTTAGCTACTGAGTTCTCATAGCCACCTGTTTGTGCAATGGGGTGAAGTTTAAATTCCAAGCTGGAAGTATCTGGACGTATCCACCTGACGAGTCCCAAATAGGACAAAACGCTCGTCTTGGATTCTACAACTAGCTACTATCCATCTTTGCTTAAAACCGGTAGTTATTTTAAAGTTCACAAAATGGTTATTCTCTATAGTTTGTATTATCAAAAACAAAAATAAAATTAATAAAACTAGTTAATTGAGCGTAGGCTAAGATTATAATTGAAACTCAGTTAGTTTAGAAGTGTCCCTCTTCTTTTTGTAAACAACATAAAATTAACTTGTCATTCATATAAAGAATTTAAAAAATTTCATTGTAGTAATTCTCTTTAAATATCCATTGTCATTTGTATATAAACCATGAAGTGTGTCGATGTATAAAATATGTAACTTACTTTTTCATTTTGTTTGTCGGTTAAATATGACCCATCATTTTTGTTTACTTCATTGTTCATATTGAATCTATTTGCTTGTGAAAACAAAAAAGAAGAAAAAAGGTGCTTACTAGTTATATCAATAGTTGAGATTATTAGTCAAATAAAGATAGTCCATCATGGAAAACTTGGAAGTATCGGATGGACGTTTCGTCCCAGTGTGGCACTCCTTATCAGTGTGCATCCAACATCCCGCCGCCTCATGAGGTTCTCACTTACGACCTATCAGTTTCACGCGTGAACGCTTAATCTCTAGATCATTGAGTCGGACGGCATCCAACGGTGTTAATGTCTGACTCCAACTAATTCACGAAATTGATTGTCATATTCATCATTGTCATTAGTGAGTTACTATCTCACAACAGACTTGGTTGAACTCCACTAGTCACTGCTTCTCATTAGAACCCCAGGTAATACCTCTTGAAGTCAGTCACTACTGCGCATATAATGATCATAATCAGAAGGAGTTTTTATGGACATTATAGTAATTTCAATTACTAGTTAAATAAAATTTTCTAGCACAGTCATAGTATTGAATTAATTGAAAATAATCAAAAATATTAATACTTTTTGAGTTAAAAAGTAACCATATTTTAGTCATTCCAGTTACTATACAAGTTAAATGATCAATGTTGTTTGACTATAAACAGTAGGAAACTAAAGATACTTGATACTTCTTAAAAGATTTATGATCTATCTTGATGATAAATATTGAATTATCACCAATTAGATATTAGCAGTTCACGAATCGAAATCTGAACAATGAACATTATTTTCAATGCATGTAGACATCCAACATAATGTTTCTGACTATACATTTTTGTGAGCTCTACAGCGAAACATTGTAAACTTTTCATAAATACACCTAAATAGGTTAATAATAATAATAATAATAATAATAATAATAATAATAATAATAATAATAATAATAATAATAATAATAATAATAATAATAATAATAATAATAATAATAATAATAATAATAATAATAAATAATAATATAATAATAATAATAATAATAATAATAATAATAATAATAATAATAATAATAATAATAATAATAATAATAATAATAATAATAATAATAATAATAATAATAATAATAATAATAATAATAATAATAATAATAATAATAATAATAATAATAATAATAATAATAATAATAATAATAATAATAATAATAATAATAATAATAATAATAATAATAATAATAATAATAATAATAATAATAATAATAATAATAATAATAATAATAATAATAATAATAATAATAATAATAATAATAATAATAATAATAATAATAATAATAATAATAATAATAATAATAATAATAATAATAATAATAATAATAATAATAATAATAATAATAATAATAATAATAATAATAATAATAATAATAATAATAATAATAATAATAATAATAATAATAATAATAATAATAATAATAATAATAATAATAATAATAATAATAATAATAATAATAATAATAATAATAATAATAATAATAATAATAATAATAATAATAATAATAATAATAATAATAATAATAATAATAATAATAATAATAATAATAATAATAATAATAATAATAATAATAATAATAATAATAATAATAATAATAATAATAATAATAATAATAATAATAATAATAATAATAATAATAATAATAATAATAATAATAATAATAATAATAATAATAATAATAATAATAATAATAATAATAATAATAATAATAATAATAATAATAATAATAATAATAATAATAATAATAATAATAATAATAATAATAATAATAATAATAATAATAATAATAATAATAATAATAATAATAATAATAATAATAATAATAATAATAATAATAATAATAATAATAATAATAATAATAATAATAATAATAATAATAATAATAATAATAATAATAATAATAATAATAATAATAATAATAATAATAATAATAATAATAATAATAATAATAATAATAATAATAATAATAATAATAATAATAATAATAATAATAATAATAATAATAATAATAATAATAATAATAATAATAATAATAATAATAATAATAATAATAATAATAATAATAATAATAATAATAATAATAATAATAATAATAATAATAATAATAATAATAATAATAATAATAATAATAATAATAATAATAATAATAATAATAATAATAATAATAATAATAATAATAATAATAATAATAATAATAATAATAATAATAATAATAATAATAATAATAATAATAATAATAATAATAATAATAATAATAATAATAATAATAATAATAATAATAATAATAATAATAATAATAATAATAATAATAATAATAATAATAATAATAATAATAATAATAATAATAATAATAATAATAATAATAATAATAATAATAATAATAATAATAATAATAATAATAATAATAATAATAATAATAATAATAATAATAATAATAATAATAATAATAATAATAATAATAATAATAATAATAATAATAATAATAATAATAATAATAATAATAATAATAATAATAATAATAATAATAATAATAATAATAATAATAATAATAATAATAATAATAATAATAATAATAATAATAATAATAATAATAATAATAATAATAATAATAATAATAATAATAATAATAATAATAATAATAATAATAATAATAATAATAATAATAATAATAATAATAATAATATATAATAATAATAATAATAATAATAATAATAATAATAATAATAATAATAATAATAATAATAATAATAATAATAATAATAATAATAATAATAATAATAATAATAATAATAATAATAATAATAATAATAATAATAATAATAATAATAATAATAATAATAATAATAATAATAATAATAATAATAATAATAATAATAATAATAATAATAATAATAATAATAATAATAATAATAATAATAATAATAATAATAATAATAATAATAATAATAATAATAATAATAATAATAATAATAATAATAATAATAATAATAATAATAATAATAATAATAATAATAATAATAATAATAATAATAATAATAATAATAATAATAATAATAATAATAATAATAATAATAATAATAATAATAATAATAATAATAATAATAATAATAATAATAATAATAATAATAATAATAATAATAATAATAATAATAATAATAATAATAATAATAATAATAATAATAATAATAATAATAATAATAATAATAATAATAATAATAATAATAATAATAATAATAATAATAATAATAATAATAATAATAATAATAATAATAATAATAATAATAATAATAATAATAATAATAATAATAATAATAATAATAATAATAATAATAATAATAATAATAATAATAATAATAATAATAATAATAATAATAATAATAATAATAATAATAATAATAATAATAATAATAATAATAATAATAATAATAATAATAATAATAATAATAATAATAATAATAATAATAATAATAATAATAATAATAATAATAATAATAATAATAATAATAATAATAATAATAATAATAATAATAATAATAATAATAATAATAATAATAATAATAATAATAATAATAATAATAATAATAATAATAATAATAATAATAATAATAATAATAATAATAATAATAATAATAATAATAATAATAATAATAATAATAATAATAATAATAATAATAATAATAATAATAATAATAATAATAATAATAATAATAATAATAATAATAATAATAATAATAATAATAATAATAATAATAATAATAATAATAATAATAATAATAATAATAATAATAATAATAATAATAATAATAATAATAATAATAATAATAATAATAATAATAATAATAATAATAATAATAATAATAATAATAATAATAATAATAATAATAATAATAATAATAATAATAATAATAATAATAATAATAATAATAATAATAATAATAATAATAATAATAATAATAATAATAATAATAATAATAATAATAATAATAATAATAATAATAATAATAATAATAATAATAATAATAATAATAATAATAATAATAATAATAATAATAATAATAATAATAATAATAATAATAATAATAATAATAATAATAATAATAATAATAATAATAATAATAATAATAATAATAATAATAATAATAATAATAATAATAATAATAATAATAATAATAATAATAATAATAATAATAATAATAATAATAATAATAATAATAATAATAATAATAATAATAATAATAATAATAATAATAATAATAATAATAATAATAATAATAATAATAATAATAATAATAATAATAATAATAATAATAATAATAATAATAATAATAATAATAATAATAATAATAATAATAATAATAATAATAATAATAATAATAATAATAATAATAATAATAATAATAATAATAATAATAATAATAATAATAATAATAATAATAATAATAATAATAATAATAATAATAATAATAATAATAATAATAATAATAATAATAATAATAATAATAATAATAATAATAATAATAATAATAATAATAATAATAATAATAATAATAATAATAATAATAATAATAATAATAATAATAATAATAATAATAATAATAATAATAATAATAATAATAATAATAATAATAATAATAATAATAATAATAATAATAATAATAATAATAATAATAATAATAATAATAATAATAATAATAATAATAATAATAATAATAATAATAATAATAATAATAATAATAATAATAATAATAATAATAATAATAATAATAATAATAATAATAATAATAATAATAATAATAATAATAATAATAATAATAATAATAATAATAATAATAATAATAATAATAATAATAATAATAATAATAATAATAATAATAATAATAATAATAATAATAATAATAATAATAATAATAATAATAATAATAATAATAATAATAATAATAATAATAATAATAATAATAATAATAATAATAATAATAATAATAATAATAATAATAATAATAATAATAATAATAATAATAATAATAATAATAATAATAATAATAATAATAATAATAATAATAATAATAATAATAATAATAATAATAATAATAATAATAATAATAATAATAATAATAATAATAATAATAATAATAATAATAATAATAATAATAATAATAATAATAATAATAATAATAATAATAATAATAATAATAATAATAATAATAATAATAATAATAATAATAATAATAATAATAATAATAATAATAATAATAATAATAATAATAATAATAATAATAATAATAATAATAATAATAATAATAATAATAATAATAATAATAATAATAATAATAATAATAATAATAATAATAATAATAATAATAATAATAATAATAATAATAATAATAATAATAATAATAATAATAATAATAATAATAATAATAATAATAATAATAATAATAATAATAATAATAATAATAATAATAATAATAATAATAATAATAATAATAATAATAATAATAATAATAATAATAATAATAATAATAATAATAATAATAATAATAATAATAATAATAATAATAATAATAATAATAATAATAATAATAATAATAATAATAATAATAATAATAATAATAATAATAATAATAATAATAATAATAATAATAATAATAATAATAATAATAATAATAATAATAATAATAATAATAATAATAATAATAATAATAATAATAATAATAATAATAATAATAATAATAATAATAATAATAATAATAATAATAATAATAATAATAATAATAATAATAATAATAATAATAATAATAATAATAATAATAATAATAATAATAATAATAATAATAATAATAATAATAATAATAATAATAATAATAATAAATATAATAATAATAATAATAATAATAATAATAATAATAATAATAATAATAATAATAATAATAATAATAATAATAATAATAATAATAATAATAATAATAATAATAATAATAATAATAATAATAATAATAATAATAATAATAATAATAATAATAATAATAATAATAATAATAATAATAATAATAATAATAATAATAATAATAATAATAATAATAATAATAATAATAATAATAATAATAATAATAATAATAATAATAATAATAATAATAATAATAATAATAATAATAATAATAATAATAATAATAATAATAATAATAATAATAATAATAATAATAATAATAATAATAATAATAATAATAATAATAATAATAATAATAATAATAATAATAATAATAATAATAATAATAATAATAATAATAATAATAATAATAATAATAATAATAATAATAATAATAATAATAATAATAATAATAATAATAATAATAATAATAATAATAATAATAATAATAATAATAATAATAATAATAATAATAATAATAATAATAATAATAATAATAATAATAATAATAATAATAATAATAATAATAATAATAATAATAATAATAATAATAATAATAATAATAATAATAATAATAATAATAATAATAATAATAATAATAATAATAATAATAATAATAATAATAATAATAATAATAATAATAATAATAATAATAATAATAATAATAATAATAATAATAATAATAATAATAATAATAATAATAATAATAATAATAATAATAATAATAATAATAATAATAATAATAATAATAATAATAATAATAATAATAATAATAATAATAATAATAATAATAATAATAATAATAATAATAATAATAATAATAATAATAATAATAATAATAATAATAATAATAATAATAATAATAATAATAATAATAATAATAATAATAATAATAATAATAATAATAATAATAATAATAATAATAATAATAATAATAATAATAATAATAATAATAATAATAATAATAATAATAATAATAATAATAATAATAATAATAATAATAATAATAATAATAATAATAATAATAATAATAATAATAATAATAATAATAATAATAATAATAATAATAATAATAATAATAATAATAATAATAATAATAATAATAATAATAATAATAATAATAATAATAATAATAATAATAATAATAATAATAATAATAATAATAATAATAATAATAATAATAATAATAATAATAATAATAATAATAATAATAATAATAATAATAATAATAATAATAATAATAATAATAATAATAATAATAATAATAATAATAATAATAATAATAAT
This sequence comes from Schistosoma haematobium, assembly GCF_000699445.3. Taxonomy (NCBI): domain Eukaryota; kingdom Metazoa; phylum Platyhelminthes; class Trematoda; order Strigeidida; family Schistosomatidae; genus Schistosoma; species Schistosoma haematobium. The sequence continues at coordinate 19,366,285 of NC_067201.1, forward strand.
AATAATAATAATAATAATAATAATAATAATAATAATAATAATAATAATAATAATAATAATAATAATAATAATAATAATAATAATAATAATAATAATAATAATAATAATAATAATAATAATAATAATAATAATAATAATAATAATAATAATAATAATAATAATAATAATAATAATAATAATAATAATAATAATAATAATAATAATAATAATAATAATAATAATAATAATAATAATAATAATAATAATAATAATAATAATAATAATAATAATAATAATAATAATAATAATAATAATAATAATAATAATAATAATAATAATAATAATAATAATAATAATAATAATAATAATAATAATAATAATAATAATAATAATAATAATAATAATAATAATAATAATAATAATAATAATAATAATAATAATAATAATAATAATAATAATAATAATAATAATAATAATAATAATAATAATAATAATAATAATAATAATAATAATAATAATAATAATAATAATAATAATAATAATAATAATAATAATAATAATAATAATAATAATAATAATAATAATAATAATAATAATAATAATAATAATAATAATAATAATAATAATAATAATAATAATAATAATAATAATAATAATAATAATAATAATAATAATAATAATAATAATAATAATAATAATAATAATAATAATAATAATAATAATAATAATAATAATAATAATAATAATAATAATAATAATAATAATAATAATAATAATAATAATAATAATAATAATAATAATAATAATAATAATAATAATAATAATAATAATAATAATAATAATAATAATAATAATAATAATAATAATAATAATAATAATAATAATAATAATAATAATAATAATAATAATAATAATAATAATAATAATAATAATAATAATAATAATAATAATAATAATAATAATAATAATAATAATAATAATAATAATAATAATAATAATAATAATAATAATAATAATAATAATAATAATAATAATAATAATAATAATAATAATAATAATAATAATAATAATAATAATAATAATAATAATAATAATAATAATAATAATAATAATAATAATAATAATAATAATAATAATAATAATAATAATAATAATAATAATAATAATAATAATAATAATAATAATAATAATAATAATAATAATAATAATAATAATAATAATAATAATAATAATAATAATAATAATAATAATAATAATAATAATAATAATAATAATAATAATAATAATAATAATAATAATAATAATAATAATAATAATAATAATAATAATAATAATAATAATAATAATAATAATAATAATAATAATAATAATAATAATAATAATAATAATAATAATAATAATAATAATAATAATAATAATAATAATAATAATAATAATAATAATAATAATAATAATAATAATAATAATAATAATAATAATAATAATAATAATAATAATAATAATAATAATAATAATAATAATAATAATAATAATAATAATAATAATAATAATAATAATAATAATAATAATAATAATAATAATAATAATAATAATAATAATAATAATAATAATAATAATAATAATAATAATAATAATAATAATAATAATAATAATAATAATAATAATAATAATAATAATAATAATAATAATAATAATAATAATAATAATAATAATAATAATAATAATAATAATAATAATAATAATAATAATAATAATAATAATAATAATAATAATAATAATAATAATAATAATAATAATAATAATAATAATAATAATAATAATAATAATAATAATAATAATAATAATAATAATAATAATAATAATAATAATAATAATAATAATAATAATAATAATAATAATAATAATAATAATAATAATAATAATAATAATAATAATAATAATAATAATAATAATAATAATAATAATAATAATAATAATAATAATAATAATAATAATAATAATAATAATAATAATAATAATAATAATAATAATAATAATAATAATAATAATAATAATAATAATAATAATAATAATAATAATAATAATAATAATAATAATAATAATAATAATAATAATAATAATAATAATAATAATAATAATAATAATAATAATAATAATAATAATAATAATAATAATAATAATAATAATAATAATAATAATAATAATAATAATAATAATAATAATAATAATAATAATAATAATAATAATAATAATAATAATAATAATAATAATAATAATAATAATAATAATAATAATAATAATAATAATAATAATAATAATAATAATAATAATAATAATAATAATAATAATAATAATAATAATAATAATAATAATAATAATAATAATAATAATAATAATAATAATAATAATAATAATAATAATAATAATAATAATAATAATAATAATAATAATAATAATAATAATAATAATAATAATAATAATAATAATAATAATAATAATAATAATAATAATAATAATAATAATAATAATAATAATAATAATAATAATAATAATAATAATAATAATAATAATAATAATAATAATAATAATAATAATAATAATAATAATAATAATAATAATAATAATAATAATAATAATAATAATAATAATAATAATAATAATAATAATAATAATAATAATAATAATAATAATAATAATAATAATAATAATAATAATAATAATAATAATAATAATAATAATAATAATAATAATAATAATAATAATAATAATAATAATAATAATAATAATAATAATAATAATAATAATAATAATAATAATAATAATAATAATAATAATAATAATAATAATAATAATAATAATAATAATAATAATAATAATAATAATAATAATAATAATAATAATAATAATAATAATAATAATAATAATAATAATAATAATAATAATAATAATAATAATAATAATAATAATAATAATAATAATAATAATAATAATAATAATAATAATAATAATAATAATAATAATAATAATAATAATAATAATAATAATAATAATAATAATAATAATAATAATAATAATAATAATAATAATAATAATAATAATAATAATAATAATAATAATAATAATAATAATAATAATAATAATAATAATAATAATAATAATAATAATAATAATAATAATAATAATAATAATAATAATAATAATAATAATAATAATAATAATAATAATAATAATAATAATAATAATAATAATAATAATAATAATAATAATAATAATAATAATAATAATAATAATAATAATAATAATAATAATAATAATAATAATAATAATAATAATAATAATAATAATAATAATAATAATAATAATAATAATAATAATAATAATAATAATAATAATAATAATAATAATAATAATAATAATAATAATAATAATAATAATAATAATAATAATAATAATAATAATAATAATAATAATAATAATAATAATAATAATAATAATAATAATAATAATAATAATAATAATAATAATAATAATAATAATAATAATAATAATAATAATAATAATAATAATAATAATAATAATAATAATAATAATAATAATAATAATAATAATAATAATAATAATAATAATAATAATAATAATAATAATAATAATAATAATAATAATAATAATAATAATAATAATAATAATAATAATAATAATAATAATAATAATAATAATAATAATAATAATAATAATAATAATAATAATAATAATAATAATAATAATAATAATAATAATAATAATAATAATAATAATAATAATAATAATAATAATAATAATAATAATAATAATAATAATAATAATAATAATAATAATAATAATAATAATAATAATAATAATAATAATAATAATAATAATAATAATAATAATAATAATAATAATAATAATAATAATAATAATAATAATAATAATAATATAATAATAATAATAATAATAATAATAATAATAATAATAATAATAATAATAATAATAATAATAATAATAATAATAATAATAATAATAATAATAATAATAATAATAATAATAATAATAATAATAATAATAATAATAATAATAATAATAATAATAATAATAATAATAATAATAATAATAATAATAATAATAATAATAATAATAATAATAATAATAATAATAATAATAATAATAATAATAATAATAATAATAATAATAATAATAATAATAATAATAATAATAATAATAATAATAATAATAATAATAATAATAATAATAATAATAATAATAATAATAATAATAATAATAATAATAATAATAATAATAATAATAATAATAATAATAATAATAATAATAATAATAATAATAATAATAATAATAATAATAATAATAATAATAATAATAATAATAATAATAATAATAATAATAATAATAATAATAATAATAATAATAATAATAATAATAATAATAATAATAATAATAATAATAATAATAATAATAATAATAATAATAATAATAATAATAATAATAATAATAATAATAATAATAATAATAATAATAATAATAATAATAATAATAATAATAATAATAATAATAATAATAATAATAATAATAATAATAATAATAATAATAATAATAATAATAATAATAATAATAATAATAATAATAATAATAATAATAATAATAATAATAATAATAATAATAATAATAATAATAATAATAATAATAATAATAATAATAATAATAATAATAATAATAATAATAATAATAATAATAATAATAATAATAATAATAATAATAATAATAATAATAATAATAATAATAATAATAATAATAATAATAATAATAATAATAATAATAATAATAATAATAATAATAATAATAATAATAATAATAATAATAATAATAATAATAATAATAATAATAATAATAATAATAATAATAATAATAATAATAATAATAATAATGTAATAATAATAATAATAATAATAATAATAATAATAATAATAATAATAATAATAATAATAATAATAATAATAATAATAATAATAATAATAATAATAATAATAATAATAATAATAATAATAATAATAATAATAATAATAATAATATTAGCCGACAAGTGGAAATAAGTAGAAGATCTGGCAACTTCAGGAGAAAAAGCTGCAAGAGAATGAAAATGAAATAATCTCATGATTCAACAAATAAGCTGGCACGGAAATATAGTAGAACCGATCGGACAGTCAGGAGCAAACAAGGTGAACCAATCACCGAGATCTACGAGGAGGGTGATAGGTAGGTAGGCAACTTGAACACAGTTAGATGATTTGGAATTCGAGGTCTTCTTAGCCCCAATACATGCGTACACACAAATATTTGTCGGTGAAGCGAACCTATGTAGCTGCGGCTTCCTTCAAAATAGTCATGGACATTTACAACAGAAGAAGCAAAATCTTGAAGTACAGTACATCGAGCATTAAACAAATCACACTTGGTGGAGAAACTTTCGAATAAGTGAGATCAATTACGTACCTAGAGAGCATCACCCATAAATACGGTGTGTCTGAAACTGATGTCAAAGTACGGATTGGCAAAGTTATGGTAGCATCCTTACAATTCTGTGACATTTGGAAGTCAAAGGAATAATCGCTGATTCAAAATCAGGATTTTCAATACTAGCGTTAAAAGCATTCGATTGTAGGATGCTGAGGCTTGGAGAAGTACTACAACTATCACCGGAATAGTACATGTATTTATAAAGAACTGTATAGAAAAGATACTACAGATCCATTGTCCGGAGATGGTCATCAATAACTTGTAGTGGTTAAAAAACTAATGTAATAATCATCGCTTTGTGAATATAATGTCTGTTTTAAGATCAGACAACTATAAAGAGTAGCTCTTGATTGAATTGTTTTTAGTTCTCTAGTCATTAACATATAACTCGAAATGTAAAACAGTCTTATTTTAGTCATCTATTCTGTATCGATACGTTAACTATCTCATCATAACTATTAGAGGTCTGTCATACACGACTATTTGATGATGAATAAGTTTTAATGCACCAGCACTTTATTTTTTCAAAGAAATTTTTTGTATGTTTATCTGATCAAAATTAAACTATTCAATAGTTTCGTGCATCTATTAATTTATTATTACTGAGTAATTAATTAACTAATTAATTCACAATTTGTACGAAGAATATTTTTGTTGTTGTTGTTGTTGTTTTACCGATGGTACTGTTCAAGAACAAAAGTTAATCCTACCTGCTGTTTGTCTTCCTTTTTTGTTTTGTTTTGTCTTTGTTTGACCTTAATAATAAAAAAACTCAGTTGTTCGTTGAATCCATGTTGATATAGAATCTCAAACGTTTTATTATCCTATTTTGTTGTTGTTGTTAGTGCTGGTGGTGGTGGTAGTGGTGACGATTATTATCCTATGTGTGTGTGTGTGTGTGTGCATGTACAATCCATATAGCAATAAATAATCTTAGTCATATTCAATGTTTCTATTTTATCTTCTATAAAATTAATAGTTTATGTTGTTTTATTCAAAGTCCAGTTATTATGAATAGATTTCTTTTTATTCACAATTTTTCTCACCCATATTCAGTTTTTAGTTTATATGTGCGTTGATACTCATTGTATTTCTACTGTATAAAACCCTTGGGGTTTTTTAATATTTACTGATTGACTTATTATTCCTCTTTTAAACATTTATTCTTTCCTTACCACCACTTTCTCTCTCTCTCTCTCTCTGTGGATGTGATTATCGACCTGACAGAGTAATAGGATGTTAATAATGAGAGGGGTCAAAAGGTGGAAAATCTCATTAAAAGTGATAATTTAACAAAAAGAAAACTTGAGGAATTTTATTTTTAAATGCACACCAAATACTTTCATATCATCAAGATATTAGCACTCTATGTTTTAAGTAATATCAAAAGGGGTTTTTTGTGGATATTATAGTAATTTCAATAGTTGAGATCATAAGTCAATTGAAGATAGACCATCATGGAAAACCTTCAAACACTGGACGGCCATTTCATCCTATTGTGGGACTCCTTAGCAATGCCGTCCAGTGTTTCCAGGTTTTCAGTGGTGGTCTAACATCAATCAGTTCATGATCTCAATCACAAAACCTAATATTTTCCACAACACCATACTGATTATAATTTTGTTAAACTGACTCATCACCGTCTAATTTGTATCGACTTTCTACTCACTTATAATGCATATATGTTAGTGTAGAACCTTGATGAAGAACTGATTAGAATGAAAATTTTTCTCTCAGCTTGTCTTTTTAATGCCTCAATTACAATATTTAATAAATTTTTATTTGCTGTAAAAAGTTACGAAGTATTTACATAACACATACATATAGCCTTCAATCGTGTATTCGCATCTTTCGGTGTGCTTTTCCATCTGAACTGTCTTATCGTCTGATCTCCAAGTGTTCTACCAACGTCCTGCTTTCGATTTACTGAAGTTCTTCCCTTTGTCTGACAATTGTACAATCGACTCCACATTCCGCTACATACTACACACAAACAGTCCTGTTAGTAGCGTTTATCACACTTGTTCCTCTTTCGAATTTTCGAGCCTGCAGGTCTTCTGACCTCTGTAGTTCTGTTTTCACTGCCTCCGGTCTGTCAATCGACTAAACCCACTTTAATACTAAAAACATTTATTTATTTACTTTAACACGTAGATATTAGTACAAGGAGGCACCAAATACATATGCGCCGCACAGATCTCATTTAGTGAAGGCTGTGATAGGGTGCCCAGACCGAAGCAGGTGGTTTTCTTAGGGAGCCACATCCCGAACCTTTGACCTAAAGGTCTGACCCACAAGGCAGTGGAACATCGTAGGGAGTTGCAGTTCCATGGTAGCCGGTGACCAATGATTGTTTCATACGCCATTTGTTCCCACAGGGTCCTGGAGCCCATGTGCACGATCGGTTTAGGGTCCGGTTAAAGCGCCGGATATTCGCTCGTCCTCTCATCTTCGTAAACAACACCCCGGTGAGAGAAGGCAGTGAATAGGACTTCCTGGCAGAGGCTATATACGCGTGGCCATGTGAGAGCATTTCGAGAGGGAGAGTGGACTCTCCCCACTCTCGGCCGTACCAGGGCATTTGGGGGCACTTAGAACATCACATATCTCACATCTAACATACAACTTAATACATAAAAAATTATTCTAACTTAGGAGCCTGTATTTGGATATTTATACTAATTAACATCTGTTGCCTACCTACATTATTCCATAGCTTCTTGTGAAGATACAGAGATAAATATCTGTATATCGGAATCTTTCTAACAATCTAATGTTTCATAGAAATTAATATGGGTGCATACAAAACCATTATTTGTCATTTCAGACTAATTACTGTTTGTATATATGTAACAATTTATTCTAGAAGGACTGTACCATATTAAAATTTCCTGCTTTCATAATCAGATTACTTTAATATATATAAGGTGTATACTCCTTCCTGATAGTTATGAATAGTAGTAATTCACAAAGTATGAAATGATAATGCAAAAATCTTCAGACTTTCCAACAATATAACATAATTGATTCGTTGCTATGTCGTTTCTTTCTTCCCTTCTTTTATAAGTCTCAGTGTGAAATATATCAATTAGTAGAAGAAAATTATTCATAATTTTTATTAAGGTTCATTCATGCGTATGACTACATTGTCAATGAAGTGAAGTTTAACAATATGACTAATTAAGTTCTTATCAAAAGATAGTAATCATCCCATTTCATTGCTAATAATCTTCCAATTATAGTCAATCCATGATGAGAACTATCTTTTCCCTTAATCATAGTTCTATACCAATAATATATATATATATATATATATATATATATATATATATATACATAAAGTTTACTTTAGTCTTATAGACAAAGAATGTTTTACGACTAATCTCTTCAATATTAGATTTTTATCATTTAATATTATACTACTCATAATTCTATTGATTGACAATCAAATTTACTACTTATACTCAATAGAAATAATCAGTAAATTAATAATGATGAATTCCGTTTCACCATGCCTTCTTATGTCAATCAAAATTAATAATATTTTGTTTAAATGAATTAATTCATGGTTCAATGATTATATAATATGTAGATTGTAATCTTAACAAAAATAAACATATACTCACTAGTGACTAGCTTCAAGAGGTATTTCCTGAAGTTCTCGTGTGAAGCAGTGATCAGTGGAGTTCAACTGGGTGTTTTGTGAGATAGTAACTCACTGATAACAATGGTGGATGTGTGGATTAGTTAGAGTTACACATTAACACCGTTGCATGTCAGCCGGTTCAGTGGTCTAGTGGTTAAGCGCTCGCTCGCGAGGCTGATAAGTCCTGGGTTGAAATCTCGCGAGGCAGTGGGATGATGAATGCGCACTACTAAGGAGTCCGTACTAGGAATAAACGACTGCCTAGTACTTGCAGGTTTTCTATGGTAGTCTAGCTTCAATTGATCCATGATCTGAATTATTAAAAATAAATTTCTCATTGTGTTTAGAAATACTCGTCGCTTGTATGTATTACATTTTTGTATATATATTACCACCATTGAATTAACTACTTTATGAATCCGATGTTGATCTTGTTGTGCTAATGAGGTGTAACATCTTGGATCGATGCATATATATGCCTGGTCCTACGTTGTAGCTGACTGACATTTTTCTATTAGATTAGAGTTTTTCCTTGTTGTGTACGATTATTTGTGTAACATATTTGATTTTAAATAGTAATTGATTCAATCAAAATGATTCTATTATATTGAAAAGTGTTATGTAATCAATCACTTTGAATGCATAAGTTCTATCGATCAAATGTAATAGGATAAATTAGGTATCATTACCAACGTTTAATTTGATAATTTCGAATAAATTGAGCATTGGGTAGATTGTTATAAATAAATAAATAATATATTTGTAATACCTCAATGAGTAGAAAAATTAGATTTTCTGACGTTTCGTGACTTAGTGTAAGTCACTTCTTCAGAGAATAAATAACCAAATTAAAATTAATCCAAGTTTAAATAGTGCAACGGAACAATAAGAATAATAATATGTGATCAATTAAAGAACAGATCTAAGTTGATGTCATGTCATTTCTGTCAAGGTGATTCACAAGTGATATGTATGTAAATAAGTGTGTGTATGTATGTGTATTGTTTAAGAATGAAACATTGTGTGACATTTATGATGAGAAAGGATAGAGTTGTGAGATGACAGTGTGAATTGTAAATAAGATCAGACTGAATGGCTAGGATAGATAGTCCAAGTAGGATTAAGCATTATATGGAACAATTCAACTACTCTCCTTTCTTTGTAATTGGAAAAGCCTTTTTGCAATATTTTGATATTTTTAAAATCGATTTGGTGGTTGTTGAAAATGGCATGAACTGCTATTGCCGATTTAATTTGAAGTTGGTTCAATTCTACAGGATTGTTAGGAGGTTTATTTGTGTATCTAATATGTTCTTTGGCTCTAGTCAAGATTAAGAACAATTCTTCTTACATCATTCGAATTATATCTTATTGCTGATGTTTTCTTATCTTTCTTCCTTTCTTTGATGTTTTCGAATTTTTTAATTTGTCGGTGTTTCGATAAATTTAAATAATGACGTTCTCTTTCTATAAACAGGTTAGAAATCATGATTTGTAATTTGGTAGAAAGAACTCCAAACAATCTTAAAACATCACAGAATTAAAGTGTATTACAAAACAACGAACACACTTCGAAGGACTATAGTTCGCTTTAAAAAAATCCCTTTCATGTCCATACAGAACTGCGTCTACAAATTAGGTTGTATCGATTGTGATGCCTTCTATATTGGAGTCTTCTCGAGAAATCTTGACTAAAGCCAAAGAGCATACTAGGTACACAAATAAACCTCCTAACAATCCCGTAAAATTGGATAAATTTCAAATTAAATCGGCAATAGCAGTTCATGCCATTTTCAACAACCACCAAATCGATTTTAAAATATCAAAATATTGCAAAAAGGCTTTTCCAATTACAAAGAAAGGAGAGTAGTTGAATTGTTCCATATAATGCTTAATCCTACTTGGACTATCTATCCTAGCCATTCAGTCTGATCTTATTTACAATTCACACTGTCATCTCACAAATTAATAAACTCTATCCTTTCTCATCATAAATGTCACACAATGTTTCATTCTTAAACAATACACACAAATTTACATACAT